>NC_056725.1:13046965-13246965 GCF_019279795.1 Protopterus annectens | reverse complement strand
AACCTGTCCATCACCATTGCAAATAAGAAAGGGCTCAGAGCTGATACCTTTATGTAACCCCACCTCCACCTTAAACGCATCCGTCACTCCCACCGCAGTCACACTACCCTCGTACATATCCTGTACCACTCTTACATACTTCTCTGACACTCCTGACTTCCTCATACAATACCACAACTCCTCTCTAGGCAGCCTGTCATATGCTTTCTCTAAGTCTGCAAAAACACAATGCAACTCGTTCTGACATTCTCTGTACTTCTCCATCAACACACTCAGAGCAAAGATTGCATCTGTAGTGCTCTTTCCTGGCATGAAACCATACTGCTGATCACTAATCATCACGTCCCTTCTTAACCTTGTTTCCACTGCTCTTTCCCGTAACTTCATGCTGTGACTGATCAGTTTAATCCGTCTGTAGTTACTGCAGCTCTGCACATCACCCTTATTCTTAAAAATCGGTACCAAAACACTTTTTCTCCTTTCCTCAGGCATCCTCTCACTTTCCAAGATTTCATTAAACAATCTGGTTAAACACTCCACTGCCATTTCACCTAAACATCTCCATGCTTCCACAGGTATGTCATCTGGGCCAACAGCCTTACCATTCTTCATAGCTATCCTTACTTCCTCCTTGCTAATCCATTGTACTTCATGATTCACTATCCCTACATCATCCAACCTTCTCTCCCTCTCATTCTCTTCATTCATCAACCCCTCAAAGTACTCTCTCCATCTCCTCAACACACTCTCCTCGCTAGTGAGTATGTTTCCCTCATTATCCTTTATCACCTTTACCTGCTGCACATCTTTCCTAGCTCGGTCCCTCTGTCTAGCCAATCTGTACAGGTCCTTTTCTCCCTCCTTAGTGTCCAACCTTTCATACAACTCTTCATACGCCTTGTCCTTAGCCTTCGCCACCTCTCTCTTTGCCATGCACCTCATCTCCTTATATGCCTGTCTAATTTCTTCATCTCCCTGACAATCCCACTTCTTCTTTGCCAACCACTTTCTCTGTATACTCTCCTGTACTTCCTCATTCCAGCACCATGTCTCCTTGTCGTCCTTCCTCTGTCCAGATGTGATACCAAGCACCTTTCTAGCCGTCTCCCTTACTAGCTCTGCTGTAGTTACCCAGCTATTTGGTAACTCTTCACTGCCACCCAGTGCCTGCCTTAACTCATCCCTGAACTCCACCTCACAATTACCCTTTTTCAGTTTCCACCACTTGATCTTTGGTGCTGCCCTCACACTCCTCCTCTTCCTGATAACCAACGTCATCCTACAAACCACTATCCTATGCTGCCTAACTACACTTTCTCCGGTCACCACTTTACAGTCTCCAATCTCCATCAAACTGGCCCTCCTACATAAGATATAATCCACCTGTGTGCATCTTCCTCCACTCTTGTATGTCACCCTATGCTCCCCCCTCTTGTTAAAATATGTATTCACCACAGCCATGTCCATCCTTTTCGCAAAATCCACTACCATCTGACCTTCTGCATTCCTTTGTTTAACACCATACCTACCCATCACTTCCTCATCCCCTCTGTTCCCTTCACCAACATGCCCATTGAAATCTGCTCCAATCACCACTCTCTGACCCTTTGGTACAGTCATCACCGCTTCATCCAATTCACTCCAAAATTTTTCTTTCTCATCCATTGCACACCCAACTTGTGAAGCATACGCACTAACAACATTCATCATTACACCATCAATTTCCAGCTTCATAAACATCACTCTGTCCGACACTCTTTTCACCTCCAAAACACTGTCAGCATACTGTTCCTTCAGAATAACTCCAATGGGAGAGTCAAGAATACCCTCAGTCTAAAAAGAGACTCAGGGAATCTCTGGATCTTCGACAACACAGAGCCTTAGCCATCCCCCCTGTCCTGTATGTGATGGATGTTTTCCTTGAATCCAGCTTGACTCCCTCCTGCTTCCAGGAAACTAGACAGGTAGTACAGAGTCCCTGACCCTCACAGATAATTGTTTAAAAATCCAACAGCTGACCCTGAGGCCATTTCTCAATGGCCAAAAGGGATTAAATCAACCTCTGCTAAGAATCCCACCCCCTCGGACAGGGATTTCTGAGCACTGGACAGATGGGGTAAAAATTTATACACCTCAGCTACTCTTGCTATCAGGGCACTAAATTGTCAGTGCCATATGTTTAAATAGCAGCATAACTTGGAACTCCTTAAACAAAAAATGTCCTCCTTTCCTGCATGGGCAGAATCAAAAGATTTACAAGACGTAATGCATTCTGCAAGTCAAGTAACTAAACACACTTTGCACTGTGGTTTTGACACCCTAGAAACTTCTTGCAGAGCAGCAGTCACTGGATCTGTCATTAGAAGACATGCATGGCTTAAGGAACAACCCTTGCCAGACCATGTCAAATCTAAATTGTTGGATGCACCCTTGCACAAAGATAACTTATTTGACACTATAGCCGAATAGGTCTTAAAAAAGATGGAAGGGAAAGCAAAATATATGCTGACAGTTAAAGATTTGTTACAGGTCCAGCCCCCTAGGTTCAGCAGACATTTTCCCTCCAAGCACTGGTCCTTTCCTGCTACTAGTAAATGGGCCCAGCCTAGGATCCATGGAAACAGACTCCCCAGACAGCAGGCCCAGGAGTCACAGAGATCTAAGCAGTGGACTACCTCCACTTCAAAACCAGGGAGTTCTAAGCCACCCCCTTATGGTAAGAACTCACAGTAACTCACCTCCTCCCCACCTTGATTCTGCCCACCTTCACATACCCCTAGGAGAGAAGCTCTCCTTTCACTCAAGCACCTGGGCCACCAGTACTAAGGACCAGTGGGTTCTGAACATTGTCTCAAGGGTACAAATTCTCCTTTCACTCCCTTCCAACCTGAAAAGGGTTCCCAGATCTACCAGCAAATCATTGGGTAGAGGCTCAAAAGCAAATTCATTCCCTGCTCTCCTTGGGGCAGTAGAGCATGTTCCTGCAGAGCAGATAGGCCAAGGTTTCTACTCCAGACTTTTTCCTGATACCCAGAAAAGAGGGCACCCGACACCCCATCCTCGATCTTTCCATTCTAAACACCTTCCTAGTGATCCCAAAATTCAAAATGCTCACCCTGCAGCAGCTGCTGCCCATGCTCTCCAAGGACGCTTGGCTAGCCACCCTGGACCTAAAAGAGGCCTACCTCCACAGGGTCTATATTGTAACAAAGAATGATCAAATGATCGAACGTTGTTATATCGAACTCTCAAGTTCGAATTCACAAGACATCGAACAACCAAAACACAGATTTTTTTTCCAGTGGAAAAAAATTGCTGTTCCCAAAAAAATAAATAAATAAAGACATTAAAACATTGCATAAATATACTACTTGAATATACCAACTCCGAGATCGCACTATGTATTGCTTATCTGCCATCATTTTGCCTTTTCAACATTTCAAATTCGACCAAGACGCATTCGACAAAACGCATCTTCGGTCATATGATAGGAACCCCCTCCACAATCAGGGAGTTCTGCAGAAAATATCTCCGCTTCAGAGCAGGATCTCAACACTTTCAGTTCTCTGCGCTTCCCTTTGGCTTATCTACTGCTCCCAGAGTCTTCACAAAATGCCTAGTTCCGGCCATTGCCTTTTGCAGACAAAGAAATATTCAAATTTACCCCTACTTAGACGACTGCCTTATTCAGGCAGACAGACAGGGGAAAGCTGCTCAAAGACCTGGCCTTTGTAAAGAATCTGCTAATCTCCCTAGGGTACACAATCAACGAAAAGAAATCCAAACAGGTACCCACCCAAAGGATAATCTTCCTGGGAGCAAGTCTGGACACAGCATACCAGATGGCATACCTTACACCAGAGAAACAAATTTTCCTGTCAGCTTAATTCTCTCAACTGGCCACCAGGTCCCAGCTTTCTGCAAGGAAAATCCTGCAAGCCCTAGGGTTCATGGCATCTTGCTTTCTACTCATTCCATATGCCAGACTGCATATGAGGAAACTTCAGTGGTACCTAAAAAGCCTTTGGTGTCAACACTCTCAAGACCTGGAAACTCTTATACCAATGATACCTTGCCTAAGGAAAGATTTTCTTTGGTTGGCAGCAGCATGCTCCCACAACAAGGGACTACCTTTCTCACCCCCCCCCCAACCCCCGCTGCCCAGACCCTAACCACAGATGCATCAGACTATGCCTGGGGTGCACACCTGGATGGCAGGGCATACAGGGCCAGTGGAGCCCACAGCAAATCCATCTGCGTATCAACCAAAAAGAGATGTTCGCTGTCCAGCATGCATTGACAGCTTTCAGGCCCCTCCTCTCCCCAGGGGCTCTCCTGATCAAAACTGACAAAACCACTGTGTTGTATATCAACAAGCAGGGAGGGACTCACTCCTACCCTCTATGCAGGCTGGCCATGACCCTTTGGCAAACAGTGTCTGCCATGCAACTCCACCTTTTAGCACAATTCCTGCTAGGTTCTCTAAACTCTCTGGCAGACCACTTCAGCAGAAATCTTATGGACCCACACGAGTGCCAGCTAGACAAAAGAACCTTTACCTTAATAACTCAGAAATTGGGCACACTGAAGGTCAACCTCTTTGCCTCCCACGCCAACTATCAGCTCAGCAAGTTCTGCACCAGGGAGCATCACTACATGGCTTGGAAAGTGGATAACCTGTTTTGTGCCTTGTTCAGCACCCAAACTATTCGTTGTTGGGCTATTTTTGTAGCTAAATTCTTTCGCTCCCTATCTCCGTACTCCGAAATGACTTCGGTAAGCCATCCGACTACCGATCTTCCGAAAAAACGAAAGTATAAAGACAGACCGCATGGGTCCAAGGCTGCCGATGATGCTTCCATTAAGCAAGTCGCCAGTCCACCGGTACTCAGTGAGGTGCTTTTGCAGCCCCTAATACCCACATCTACAGATTTGCAGGCCTGTACTGAGACTCATTTGGAGTCAGATATGCTGCGAGATGCTCATTCGACCATGGAACATGCGGATGTCTCTACCTTAGATGGGTCCGGAGCTGCTGTGCAGGCACTGGTTTCTGAGGGTATTTTCAGGCCTTCCGATTTTCATATTAAACCGAAGACTTACTTTCAAACCAGAAATACCGAATTTCTCAGGCCTAAAGTTTGCACTACGCCTAGGTAACCGAGGACCAAAGCGCATTCTAAGGCCCACAAGCCACAAAAACAAATGATTAGAATGGCTGAGGACCTCATTACTTTAATTAGGGGAAGTAAGCCTTCCCCCTCAAGAAAACTCAGAACTGATGTTCCTTCTGATTTTTCTGATCAGGAATCTGATTACTCTGATCCTTCTGATTTCCAGGATATACCCTTATCTACCTATGAGGATTCTGATGCAGAGGATTCCATTCCCTCTGCTTCCCCCTCCAGAAGATTTTTCCTTTGGTGAAACCCTGCACACCCTTCGAGAACACTGATGCTGGGAGAACCAGGACTACTCCCAGTCCAAAAAGAGACTGGGAATTTTTAAGCTTACCTCAGCACAGACCTCTAGCTATCCCCCCTGTTCTGGAAATTGTAGATGTCTTCCTGGACTCCAGCCTTACCCCTGATACCTTGCCTCCAGCTCCCAGGAAATCTGACAGGTACTATAGAGTGCCTGACTCCCACAAATTCCTTTTTAGGAATCCTACTGCGGATCCAGTCCATTTCCCAGGGACCTAATGGCAGTAAGGCTTCAACTGCCAAAAATCCTACCCCTTCAGATAGGGATTCCAGGGCATTAGACAGATGGGGAAAAAGGTATACACTTCTGCTACGCTTGCCATTAGGGCTTTAAATTGCCAGTTTCATGTGTTAAAGTATCAGCAGCATGTTATGGAGCTAATTAAACAATTTTGTGGATTCCTGATTCTGCAGAACGCAAAGATTTACAAGAGTTAATGCATTCTGCTGACCAAGTTGGTAAACATACTTTGCAATGTGGGTTTGATGCTTTAGAAGCATCTTGCAGGGCTGCTGTCACTGGATCTGTTCTTAGAAGACATGCTTGGCTTAAGGAACAAAACTTGCCAGATCATGTCAAAGCAAAATTACTGCATGCACCATTAAATCAAAAACGTCTATATCATAATAAAGCAGAAGTCCTCAAAATAATGGAGGAAAAAGCTAAATCTATGCAAACTGTTTAAGATTTCTTACAAGTACAGCCACCTAGATTCAGTAGGCATTGGCCTTCAAAAAACTGGTCTTTTCCAGTCCCTTCCAGGCCTTCTCAGTCCAAACCCAGTGGCAGCAGACCACCAAGACTTCAGTCTCAGGTTATGCACAGATCTAAGCAATGGGGTGCTCCCATGTCCAAAACAGGGAGTAGTAAGCCACCCCCTTATGGAAAAATTTCACAATGACGTATCTATCATCTTTCCCAGCCATGCCCAAGTATTTGCACCCCAGGAGGAAAACTCACCCTGCAGGCAAAACAAAATGGATGTCCATTACCCAGGATCGATGGGTCCTAAACATTGTATCCCAGGGATACAGATTCTGCTTCCACTCACTGCCAACCCCAAGCGGGTTACCAGACCTTCCTCCAAACCAGTGGGTAGAGGCTCAAAAGCAAGTACTTTCTCTTCTCAGTATCAGGGCTATTCAACCTGTTCCAATAGAGCAAAGAGGACAGGGTTTCTACTCCAGACTGTTCCTGGTGCCCAGAAAAGAGGGCTCTTGGTGGCCTATCCTTGACCTCTCCATTCTCAACACCTTCCTGGTGGTCCCAAAATTCAAAATGTTTACACTACAACAGCTGCTTCCTATGCTAGCCAAGGACTCCTATACCTAAAAGAAGCTTATCTGCACATCCCCATAATGGAATCTTGCAGGAAATATCTACGTTCCAGGGCAGGCTCTATGTACTATCAGATGTTTTTCGTGTGTCACTGTTGCAGTCATCACATTTGGGTTATCTGCCTCCAGGTCACCCTCATCCTGCCTGAATACTAAAGTCTTTGGACTTCTGCGTCAGATGCTGTCGCTTCTTCCTTGACATCAGGTCGTCAGGGGTATAAAACATGCAGCCGACGCCATTACATCAGTTTTTCTTGCTGCGCGGTGCCCGAAGCAGAAGCAGTTCACAAGTGCCAGTCGACTAACTCCTTAAATTTTTGTTTTCGAGTTTCAGACCTGAAGTCTTCAAAAAAAGCTAAGTACCCCATTGGGGATCTTTTTTCTTGCTCTAACCATTGTCAGTAAAAGTTAACAATTGTCTTACCTGTGGAAAGCAAATACCTCATAGAGATTTTCATTCTTACTGCATCCCCTGCTTAAGCCCAGACCACGACGTCCCTCATCGGTTTTGTGCCTTATTCAACGTCTGTACTATTCGTCGCTGGGCTATTTTTGCAGCGAATTACTTTCATACTAATTCTGTGTACTCCGAAATGGCTTCGTCAAGGCAGAGACAGACCGCATAGGTCCAAAGCTGCCGATAATGCTTCCGTTAAGCTAATCACCAGTCCACTGGTACTTAGGCACTTTCGCAGCCCCTGATACCTGCTACTTCTGATTCGCAGGCCTCTACTGAGACCCATTCGGAGTCTGGTATGCCACGAGATGCTTCTTCGACTATGGAACCTGCGGATGTCTCTACCTTGGATGGGTCCGGAGCCGCTGAGCAGGCACCGGCTTCTGAGGGTGTATTCAGGCCTACAGACATTCATATTAAACCAACACCATCATTTTCATCCAAGCCTAAAACTCGCACCACGCCTAGAAAACCCATGACCAAATGGCAGGCTCAGGCCCATATGCCTAAAAAAACAAATGCTTAGAATGGCTCAAGACCTCATTACCTTAATTAGGGGAAGCCAGCCTTCTTCGTCTAAGAGACCTAGAACTGAATTTCTTTTTGATTCTTGTGATCAGGAATCTGATTTTTTCTGCTCCTTCCGATTACCAAGATTTGTCTTTATCTACTTATGAGGATTCTCATGCAGAGGATTCCATTCCCTCTGCATTCCCTCTGCTTCCCCTCCAGAGGATTTTTCTTTCGGTGGAACTTTGCACACTCTTAGGGAGCATTTCCTCTGGGAAAGCCAGGTTTACTCTGACTCCAAAAAGAGACTTAGGGAATTCTTAGTCCTACCTCAGCATAGGCCTTTAGCCATCCCTGCTGTTCAGGACATTGTAGATGATGCTTTCTTGGAATCTAGCCTTTCCCCAGACACTTTACCTCCAGCTCCCAGAAAACCTGACTGGTATTACAGAGTACCTTACTCTCACAAGTTTCTCTTCAAGAATCCTTCTGCGGATCCAGAGGCCATTTCCCAAGGACCAAAAGGCATTAAGGCTACTGCTGCCAAAAATCCTACCCCTTCTGATAGAGATTCTAGAACCTTAGACAGATGGGTTAAGAAGGTATGGACTTCTGCTACTTTGGCCATTAGGGCTTTAAATTGCCAATTTCATATGTTAAAGTATCAGCAGCATGATGTCCTTCAAGGATGCATCTGCAGTCCTAACAAATGGGTTGTCCTGTCATCAGGCAGCCCTTCGGTCGGCCAGATTCCAAAGTCTGGGTCTGGCCTCGGCTGGTGTCGCACTTCACCCGACGTCATCTCTGCTGGTCTTCGGGTATAAAGGCATCAGCCGACGCCATTTTCCTCAGTCTTTCTTGCCGCGTGGCGCCCGAAGCAGAAGCTGTTCGCAAGTGCCGGTCGGTCAGATCCAGAGATTAATACTACGAATACAACTTCAAGACTTCTAAAGCTAAGTACCCGTTGGGGACTCTTTCTTGCCTCAGCCGATGTCAGAAAAAGTAAATAACTGTTTAACTTGTGGGAAACAAATACCTCATAAAGATTTCCACTCTTACTGCTTACCTTGTTTAGGCCCAGACCACGACGTAGCAGCTTGTTTAGCCTGTGCTTCCTTCAACCGACGAACGCTTAGGCGTCTGTCGGAGTTTGCTGAACAGTTTTTCGGCTCAGACTTTGCGTACATTATGCCGTCGGATCCTCCGACTACCCAAATTGTTAAGAAACGCAAAGAAAAGGACCGACACTCGCGGTCCGCAGTTTCGGCCGAAACCACGGTAAAGCAAACCACGAGTGTCTCGGTTTCGGCCGAAACCGAGCAAACGGTTCAAACTACAGCTGAATCCATGACTACTACCGAGGCCCCTTCTACCCTAGCTGAATCGGCCTCTGAAATTTTGCCTACTAATGTGGTTTCTCTAGAGATGTCCTTCATGGATGCATCTGCAGTCATAACAACTGGGTTGTCCTGTCGTCAGGCAGCCCTTCGGTCGGCCGGATTCCAAAGTCCGGGTCCGGCTTCGGCTGATGTCGCACTTCACCCGACGTCATCTCTGCTGGTCTTCGGGTATAAAGGCATCAGCCAACGCCATTTTCTTCAGTCTTTCTTGCCGCGTGGCGCCCGAAGCAGAAGCTGTTCGCAAGTGCCGGTCGGTCAGATCCAGAGATTACTACTACCGAATACTCCTTCGAAGACTTCTAAAAGCTAAGTACCCCGTTGGGGACTCTTTCTTGCCTCAGCCGATGTCAGAAAAAGTCAATAACTGTTTAACTTGTGGGAAACAAATACCTCATAAAGATTTCCACTCTTACTGTTTGCCTTGTTTAGGCCCAGACCACGACGTAGCAGCCTGTTCGGCCTGTGCTTCTTTCAACCGTAACGCTTAGACGTCGGTCGGAGTTTGCTGAGCAGTTTTTCGGCTCTGAATTTGCGTACATTATGCCGTCGGATCCTCCAACTACCCAAATTATTAAAAAACGCAAAGAAAAACCGACACTTTCGGTCCGCGGTTTCGCCGAAACCATGGTTAAGCAAACCGCAAGTGTCTCGGTTTCGGCGAAACCGAAAACAGATCAGAGTACAGCGAATCAATGACTACTACTGAGGTTCCGGTTACCTCACTTGAATCGGCCTCAGAAATTTTACCCACTACAGTGGTTACTAGTGACTTATCAGACACCATCCCTTTGGATGTCTCTACCCCAGCATGTGGTGCTGCTAGGCCTCCTGCAGCCATGTCTATTAAGGCCTTCGCCAGGGCTAAAGCAGCCAAATCTACTAAGTCAGTGCCTGTTAAACCCCCCTCAACCAGGCCCACTTCTAGTTCACAAATGCTTACTCTGGCAGAAGATTTAATTTCCTTAATTAGGGGATCTCAATCTCACCCAGACAGGGCCTCTCAGCCCCAGAAAAGAGACCTAGAGCAGAGCCCTCGAGCCTGTGTCCTCTGATGATTCTGCGGAAGACTCAGATATTACAGACCAGCCAGAGGCTCCTTTCTCCAATTTTGAGGACTCAGATGCTGAAGAATCCATTCCAGCTGCTTCCCCACCAGAAGAATTCTCCTTTGGGGAAACCTTACATGCCATGAGAGAACAATTCCAATGGCAGGAACAGGATTTTTCAGACTCCAGAAAAAGACTTAGGACTTTTCTGCACCTGCCACAACACAGGCCCTTAGCTATACCTCCTGTCCTCTCTGTTGTGGACGATGCATTTAATGATGTTTGCACTGCACCAGATTCTTTACCTCCAGCACCTGCCAAACCAGATTTTACAGGGTGCCAGACACTCATCATCACCTATACAAGGCCCCTCTTGCAGACCCCGAAACTATATCCCAGGGCCCTAAGGCAGTAGCCTCAACCACAGCAAAAAACCCTATTCCTTCTGAAAGGGAAGCCAGGTCTTTAGACAGATGGGGCAAAAAGGTTTACACCTCTGCTACTCTCTCAGCTAGAGCTTTAAACTGTCAGTTTCACATGATACAACACCAAGAGTTTATGCTTGATCAGTTAACTAAAAAGCTATCCTCAGATGACTCTATAGATAAGAAAAATCTATTAGAAATGGTAAATAACATACAACAGGTTAGTAACCATTCCTTAAAATGTGGCTATGATGCACTGGAGGCTTCATTTAGATCAGCCATGACTGGCACAGTGATAAGAAGGCATGCATGGCTGAAGGAACAAGTTTTACCGGATCATGTTAAAGCTAAGTTATTAGATGCTCCTATGGATAAGACCAGTTTGTTTGGTACACCTGCCCAGCAAGTAATGAAGAAAATGGAAGAAAAGGCAAAATCTGTACAAACGGTTAAAGATTTCTTGCAGGTTCAGCCCCCAAGGTTTAGCAGGAACTGGCCTGCCAAAAATTGGTCCTTTCCTGACTCCACAAGATCCCAAAGGGGCAGGAATAGACGTTCCAGAGGCAGAAATCAATCCAGAGGGGGTGCCTACAGAGGACGACAGTGGCAAGGTAATAACAGAGCCACAGGTACAGCCACTACCACTACAACAGGGCAATCACAGTGACTTGATTCTAACTCAGCCTACCAGGGAACAAATAGCAGCACCCTTAGGCGGAAAATTAACCTTATTTTCAAAGAACTGGCACTATATCACAAAAGACAAGTGGATTTTGCAAACCATAGACCAAAGTTACCGGTTCCACTTCCACACTATACCAGTCAAAAGAGGAATGCCAAACCTACCTCCAAATCAAAAAACAGAAGCTCTACAGCAGATAATGCAATTAACAAAGATGAGAGCTGTAGAAAGAGTACCAATAACAGAACAAGGCAAAGGATTCTACTCCAGACTATTCCTAGTTCCAAGAAAGGAAAAAAGTTGGAGACCTATTCTCGATCTGTCCACCTTAAACACATACATCATTGTCCCATTCAAGATGCTGACCCTACAGCAACTTCTTCCCATGCTGGGCAAGGAGTGTTGGCTGGTAACTCTAGATCTCAAGGAGGCATACCTGCACGTCCCCATTCGACCAATTTGCAGAAGATACCTCAGATTTCTTGCAGGATCAGAGCACTATCAATTCTCAGCATTGCCCTTTGGCTTATCTACTGCGCCCAGAGTATTCACAAAATGCCTGGCATCAGTAATCGCCCACTGCAGACTACAGGGAATCCAAATTTATCCATACCTGGACGACTGCCTGCTACAAGGGGACAACAAAAGCAAGCTGACAACAGATTTACAAAGGGCCATTTACTTGCTACAAGCATTGGGATACACAGTCAATTTGCAAAAATCAAGGCTGATTCCATCCCAAACAAGGACATTCTTGGGCGCGGAATTGGACACAGTAAAACAAATGGCATTCCTAACTGCAGAAAAACAAAACGATCTCCTCTTTACTTCTTGGCACTAACAAACCACAGCAAGCTAACAGCAAGAAAAGTTCTGCAGGCCTTGGGCTTCATGGCATCATGCATAATCTTGGTTCCACATGCCAGACTACATATGAGAAAACTGCAGTGGTACCTAAAGAATTTATGGTCCCAACACAGGCACAGCCTAGAAGCAGAAATTCCACTAATTCCATGCCTAAAACAGGAGTTCCTATGGTGGGCTCAAGCATGCCAGTCAAACCCAGGCTTACCTTTCACAAATATCAAGCAAGCCAAACCATCACAACAGGCGCCTCAGACCTAGGATGGGGGCTCACATGCTGGACAAATGCGTGCAAGGATTGTGGGCAGGACCAACTTCACCTGCACATCAACCTAAAAGAAATGCTGGCAGTAAAACTGGCAATCCAAAAATTCAGACCATTTCTCAAAGAAGGCCATTTGATGATAAGGACAGACAACACCACAGTCATGTGGTACATCAACAAACAGGGAGGCACTCATTCATACCCCTATGCAGAATGACTTTGGACCTTTGGAACCTGGCACTCAGCTACAACATCCAGTTACAGGCAATGTTTGTACGAAAGGAGAACAGGCTAGCAGACTAGTTAAGCAGAACCACCTCGGAAGCACACGAATGGATGCTACACGCGGACATCTTCAAGACCATCGCAAAGAAATGGGGAATGCCACAGATAGATCTATTCGCTTCCCTCTCAACCACCAGCTCAAAAATTCTGCACAAGGACATTCCATCCACTTGCATCGAAAGTGGATTCGCTCTCCTTCAGCTGGAAAGGCCTGACAGCATATGCATTCCCACCTCTTCCCTTGATACACAAGGTATTACTAAAACTCAAGGAGGGAACGTCCAAGGATAATCCTGATAGCTCCAAACTGGCCAAGACAACACTGGTACCCACTGCTGAGGAGCATGTCTCGGGACAAAATGTGGTCAATACCCCTGATGCCTTTGATGTTAACTCAGAACAACTACAGCATCATGCATCCAAACCTAAAAACGTTGCAGCTGACTGCATGGCACATCACATAGCAGCAACTATTCCAGATCTCTCCCAAAGGGTGAAAGACATTATCCTTGAAGCCCGCAGACCTTCAACAAGAAGGAACTAGGCAGCGAGATGGAAAAGGTTTGTCATTTGGAGTGCTGAAAGAGGGAAGGATGTGTCGAATATAGATATGGCTAACATTCTGGAGTACTTGGCAGAGCTTCTACATACAGGCCTGTCCTATTCCTCCATCAAGATACATGCATCAGCTATTTCAGCAGAATACAGCTTTGATCCACCTGTCTTCTCACATCCTCTACTCAGACAGTTCCTCAGAGGGATCAAGAATGTAAAACCTCCTAGGAAACCACCACTGCCAGCTTGGGATTTGAACTTTGTGCTAGAAAAGTTGACACTCGCACCTTTGAACCAGCAGCAACAGCAGACCTACAGCATCTTTCATGGAAAACTGCTTTCCTACTGGCAATAACCTCAGCAAGGAGGGTTTCTGAACTTCAGGCCCTAATGGCAGTACAACCCTTCCTAATCTTCCACCAAGACAGAGTGTCCATGAGGACTAATCCTACGTTTATGCCTAAGGTGGTATCCAGAGTGTCCTTAAACCAGGCAATCCACCTACCTACCTTCTTCCCAACCCACAAAACAGAGGGAAAGAATGCTGCATACCTTGGATGTACACAGACAGCTACGTTACTACCTGGACAGAACAAAAAGTGACAGAAAAACTGACCAGCTTTTTGTAGCCTATGCAACAGGAAGGGAAGGAAAAGCAATTTCCAAACAGACAATCTCCAAATGGATAGGAAATTGCATACGATTCTGTTACTCTTTCCATGGAAAACCAATTCCACAGAACATACGACCTCATTCTACAAGAGCAACAGCCACTACCACAGCCTTCTTACGAGGAGTGGCAACCAAGGACATTATTGAGGCGGCTACTTGGACCTCCGTGCATACATTTGCCAAGCATTATAATTTACCTCTGTATTCTAGATCCCGAGCAGGGTTTGCCACTGCTGTACTGCAAGGGATCCTAACCACACCATAATCTATTCTTCCTCCTCCCCTAGTTGGCTATGGTAATGTCCTTCATGGATGCATCTGCAGTCATAACAACTGGGTTGTCCTGTCGTCAGGCAGCCCTTCGGTCGGCCGGATTCCAAAGTCCGGGTCCGGCTTCGGCTGATGTCGCACTTCACCCGACGTCATCTCTGCTGGTCTTCGGGTATAAAGGCATCAGCCGACGCCATTTTCTTCAGTCTTTCTTGCCGCATGGTGCCCGAAGCAGAAGCTGTTCGCAAGTGCCGGTTGGTCAGATCCAGAGATTACTACTACCGAATACTCCTTGAAGACTTCTAAAGCTAAGTACCCGTTGGGGACTCTTTCTTGCCTCAGCCGATGTCAGAAAAAGTCAATAACTGTTTAACTTGTGGGAAACAAATACCTCATAAAGATTTCCACTCTTACTGTTTGCCTTGTTTAGGCCCAGACCACGACGTAGCAGCCTGTTCGGCCTGTGCTTCTTTCAACCGATGAACGCTTAGGCGTCGGTCGGAGTTTGCTGAGCAGTTTTCGGCTCTGAATTTGCGTACATTATGCCGTCGGATCCTCTGACTACCCAAATTGTTAAAAACGCAAAGAAAAGACCGACACTTTCGCGGTCCGGTTTCGGCGAAACCATGGTTAAGCAAACGCCAAGTGTCTCGGTTTTGGCGAAACCGAAAACTGATCAGAGTACAGCGAATCAATGACTACTACTGAGGTTCCGTTACCTTACTTGAATCGGCCTCAGAAATTTTACCTACTACAGTGGTTACTAGTGACTTATCAGACACCATCCCTTTGGATGTCTCTACCCCAGCACGTTGTGCTGCTAGGCCTCCTGCAGCCATGTCTATTAAGGCCTTCGCCAGGGCTAAAGCAGCCAAATCTACTAAGTCAGTGCCTGTTAAACCCCCCTCAACCAGGCCCACTTCTAGTTCACAAATGCTTACTCTGACAGAAGATTTAATATCCTTAATTAAGGGATCTCATTCTCACCCGGACAGGGCCTCTCAGCCCCCAGAAAGAGACCTAGAGCAGAGCCCCTCGAGCCTGTGTCCTCTGATGATTCTGCGGAAGACTCCGATATTACAGACCAGCCAGAGGCTCCTTTCTCCAATTTTGAGGACTCAGATGCTGAAGAATCCATTCCAGCTGCTTCCCCACCAGAAGAATTCTCCTTTGGGGAAACCTTACATGCCATGAGAGAACAATTCCAATGGCAGGAACAGGATTTTTTCAGACTCCAGAAAAAGACTTAGGACTTTTCTGCACCTACCACAACACAGGCCCTTAGCTATACCTCCTGTCCTCTCTGTTGTGGACGATGCATTTAATGATGTTTGCACTGCACCAGATTCTTTACCTCCAGCACCTGCCAAACCAGATAGATTTTACAGGGTGCCAGACACTCATCATCACCTATACAAGGCCCCTCTTGCAGACCCCGAAACTATATCCCAGGGCCCTAAGGCAGTAGCCTCAACCACAGCAAAAACCCTATTCCTTCTGAAAGGGAAGCCAGGTCTTTAGACAGATGGGGCAAAAAGGTTTACACCTCTGCTACTCTCTCAGCTAAAGCTTTAAACTGTCAGTTTCACATGATACAATACCAAGAGTTTATGCTTGATCAGTTAACTAAAAAGCTATCCTCTGATGACTCTATAGATAAGAAAAATCTATTAGAAATGGTAAATAACATACAACAGGTTAGTAACCATTCCTTAAAATGTGGCTATGATGCACTGGAGGCTTCATTTAGATCAGCCATGACTGGCACAGTGATAAGAAGACATGCATGGTTGAAGGAACAAGTTTTACGGATCATGTTAAAGCTAAGTTATTAGATGCTCCTATGGATAAGACCAGTTTGTTTGGTACACCTGCCCAGCAGGTAATGAAGAAAATGGAAGAAAAGGCAAAATCTGTACAAACGGTTAAAGATTTCTTGCAGGTTCAGCCCCCAAGGTTTAGCAGGAACTGGCCTGCCAAAAATTGGTCCTTTCCTGACTCCACAAGATCCCAAAGGGGCAGGAATAGACGTTCCAGAGGCAGAAATCAATCTAGAGGGGGTGCCTACAGAGGACGACAGTGGCAAGGTAATAACAGAGCCACAGGCACAGCCACTACCACTACAACAGGGCAATCACAGTGACTTGATTCTAACTCCGCCTACCAGGGAACAAATAGCAGCACCCTTAGGCGGAAAATTAACCTTATTTTCAAAGAACTGGCACTATATCACAAAAGACAACTGGATTTTGCAAACCATAGACCAAGGCTACAGGTTTCATTTCCACACCTTACCAGCAAAAAGAGGAATGCCAAACCTGCCACCAAATCAAAAGTCAGAAGCCCTAAAACAAATAGCTCAATTAACAAAGATGAGAGCTGTGGAAAGGGTACCACCTACAGAACAGGGCAAGGGATTTTACTCCAGACTCTTCCTAGTACCAAGAAAAGAGAACAGTTGGAGACCTATTCTCGACCTGTCCGCATTAAACACATTCATCATTGTTCCAAAATTCAAAATGCTGACCCTACACCAACTTCTTCCCATGCTGGGCAAGGAGTATTGGCTGGTAACTCTAGATCTCAAGGAGGCATACCTGCACGTCCCCATACGACCAATTTGCAGAAGATACCTCAGATTTCTTGCAGGATCAGAGCATTATCAATTCTCAGCATTGCCCTTTGGCTTATCTACTGCGCCCAGAGTGTTCACGAAATGCCTGGCATCAGTAATCGCTCATTGCAGGCTTCAGGGAATCCAAATTTATCCATACATGGACGACTGCCTGATACAAGCGGACAACAAAAGCAAGCTGGCACAAGACTTACAAAGAGTCATTTGCTTACTACAAGCCCTGGGATACACAGTCAATTTAAAAAAGTCAAAACTGATACCATCCCAGACAATAACATTCTTGGGTGCAGAATTGGACACAGTAAAACAGATGGCATTCCTAACTGCAGAAAAACAACAACAACTTCCTCTGTACTTCTTGACACTAGCAAAGCAGAACAAACTAACAGCAAGGAAAGTACTGCAGGCCTTGGGTTTCATGGCATCCTGCATAATCTTGGTCTCCCATGCCAGACTGCATATGAGAAAGCTACAGTGGTACCTAAAGAATTTATGGTCTCAACACAAGCACAGCTTAGAAACCGAAATACCACTAATTCCATGCCTGAAACAAGAGTTCCTATGGTGGGCTCAGACATGCCAGGCAAACCCAGGATTGTCCTTCCACAACATTCAAGCAAGCCAAACCATCACAACGCCTCAGACCTCGGTTGGGGGCACATGCTGGACAAGTGCATTCAAGGCCTATGGACTCCAGATCAACTACACCTGCACATAAATCAAAAGAGATGCTGGCAGTAAAACTAGCAATCCAGAATTTCAGACCATTCCTCAAAGAGGGCCAAGTGATGATAAGGACAGACAACACCACAGTCATGTGGTACATCAACAAACAGGGAGGCACTCATTCATACCCCCTATGCCGAATGACTCTGGACCTGTGGAATATGGCTCTGAGCTACAACATTCAATTATAGGCAATATTTGTACCGGGAAAAGAAAACATCCTAGCAGACATGTTAAGCAGAACTACCTCGGATGCTCACGAATGGATGCTACACCCGGACATCTTCAAGGCCATCACAAAGAAATGGGGAATGCCACAAATAGACCTATTTGCATCCCCACTCAACCACCAGCTCAAGAAATTCTGCACAAGGACATACCACCCTCTTGCTTGGAAGGTGGACTCTCTATCCTTCAATTGGAAAGGCCTGACAGCATATGCATTTCCACCCCTTCCTTTGATGCACAAGGTACTACTGAAAATCAAAGAGGGACGGCCAAGGATAATTCTGATAGCTCCAAATTGGCCAAGACAACATTGGTATCCATTACTGAGGAGCATGTCTCGGGGGGGAACATGGACTCTACCCCTGATTCCTTTGATGTTGACTCAGAGCAACTACAACATCTTACATCCAAACCTGAAAACTCTGCAACTCACTGCCTGGAACATTACATAAGAGCATCTAACCCAGATTTATCCCAAAGGGTTAAAGACATTATCCTTGAGGCCCGCAGACCTTCTACTAGAAGGAACTATGCAGGAAAATGGAAAAGGTTTGTCATTTGGAGTACGGAAAGAGGGAAAGATGTGTCAAAGGTAGATATTGCCAACATCCTGGAATATTTGGCAGAGCTCCTACATACTGGCCTGTCCTATTCCTCCATCAAGATACATGCATCAGCTATTTCTGCAGAATACAGCCTCGATCCCCCTGTCTTCTCATCCTCTACTCAGGCAGTTCCTCAGAGGAATTAAGAATGTAAAACCTCCTAGGAAACCACCATTACCAGCATGGGACTTGAATTTTGTGCTAGAAAAATTGACACTCCCTCCATTCGAACCAGCAGCAACAGCAGATCTTCAACACCTATCCTGGAAAACTGCTTTCCTACTGGCAATTACTTCAGCAAGAAGGGTTTCGGAACTACAGGCTTTAATGGCAGTACAACCCTTCCTAATCTTCCATCAAGATAGAGTGTCCATGAGAACTAATCCTACATTTATGCCTAAGGTGGTATCCAGACTGTCTCTAAACCAGGCAATCCACCTACCTACCTTCTTTCCCAATCCACAGAACAAAGGGGAAAGACTGCTGCATACCTTGGATGTACATAGACAGTTGCGCTACTACCTGGACAGAACCAAGGGCAATAGAAAAACTGACCAGCTCCTAGTAGCCTATGCAACAGGAGGGGAAGGAAAAGCAATTTCCAAACAGACAATCTCCAAGTGGATAGGAAATTGCATAAGATTCTGTTACTTCTATCATGGAAAGCAAATTCCACAGAACATAAGGCCTCATTCTACAAGGGCTACAGCCACTACCACAGCCTTCTTACGAGGAGTGGCTACCAAGGACATTATTGAGGCTGCTACTTGGACCTCCGTGCATACATTTGCCAAGCATTATAACTTACCTCTATACTCTAGATCCCGAGCAGGGTTTGCCACTGCTGTGTTGCAAGGGATCCTAAGTACACCATAATTCTTATTCCTCCTCCCCTAGTTTGGCTATGGTATTCTACCCATTTGTTAGGACTGCAGATGCATCCTTGAAGGACATAGTACAGTTTTGTACCTACCATAAATGTAGATGTCCGAACAGGATAGCATCTGCAGTCAGGATTACCCACCCTCCTTCCCCTATGTGGTACTCCTAGGGTATTGCCCACCTAATTGCTAGCTGGGGGGGGGGATCTCTTATGGTGTATTTGTTTGTATATATGTACATACATGCATATTTTTTGTGTTTGCCTTCTACTTTTTGGGAAACATTGGCATTTACCCAAAAATTTAGCTATCCAAGAGGGCTACTGGCATCTGGGGCAAGAAACACTCAGGAAAATGGCGTCGGCTGATGCCTTTATACCCGAAGACCAGCAGAGATGATGTCGGGTGAAGTGCGACACCAGCCGAGGCCAGACCCAGACTTTGGAATCCGGCCGACCGAAGGGCTGCCTGACGACAGGACAACCCATTTGTTAGGACTGCAGATGCTATCCTGTTCGGACATCTACATTTATGGTAGGTACAAAACTGTACTTTATGGAGCTACTTAAAAAGAAAATGATGTTGATTCCTGACTGTACTGAACACAAAGAATTACAGGATTTAGTGCATTCTGCAGAACAAGTTTGTAAAAATATTTTGCAATGTGGTTTTGATGCTTTAGAAGCATCTTGCAGGGCTGCTGTCACTGAGTCTGTACTTGGAAGGCATGCTTGGCTTAAGGAACAAAACTTGCCAGATCATGTAAAAGTTAAATTACTGGATGCTCCTTTAAACCAAGACAGTCTTTTTGGCAACAAAGCAGAAGTCGTCCTCAAAAGGACGGAGAACAAAGCTAAATCTATGCAAACTGTTAAAGATTTCCTGCAAGTACAGCCTTCCAGATTCAGTAGGCATTGGCCTTCTAAGTACTGATCCTTTCCCGTCCCTTCTAGGCCTTTTCAGTCCAGACCCAGGAACAGCAGACCACCTAGGCTAGTGTCAGGCTGCGCATAAACCTAAGCAGTGGGGGCTCCCACTTCCAAAGCCGGGATTAGTAAGCCACCCCTCTATGGAAAAATGTCACAATGACTTAACCTTAACCCTTCCAAGTCCTGCTTCTACTACCTGCTCTCTTAGGAGGAAAGTTCACCCTGCATGCAAAAAACTGGGAACTCATTACCCAGGACTAACTGGTTTTGAGCATCATTTCCCAAGGATACAGATTCAATTTCTACACCCTACCAGCACCAAATGGTTGGCCAAACCTACCCCCAAATCAATGGGCGGAGGCCCAACAGCAGGTTATCTGTCTTTTCAATATCAGGGCTATTCAGCCTGTCCCAGCAGAACAAAGGGGACAAGGTTTTTTATTCAAGACTTTTTCTGGTACCCAGAAAAGACAACTCCTGGCATCCTATCTTGGATCTCTCTATTCTCAAGACCTTTCTGGTAGTTCCAAAATTCAAAATGCTATCTCTGCAACAGCTTCTTCCCATGCTAGCCAAGGATGCCTAGTTGGCAACCTAGACTTAAAGGAGGCTTTCTTGCACATCCCAATAAGGGAATCTTGCAGAAAATACCTATGCTTCAGGGCAGGCTCCATGCACTGTCAGTTCTCTGGACTTCCCTTTGGCTTATCTACTGTGCCCAGGGTATTCACAACGTTGTCTAGCTCCAGCCCATTGCATTTTGCAGGCAAAGCAATATTGAAATATAGCCATACTTGGATGATTCTCTGATTCAGGCAGAAAGACAGGACTTGCTATTGCAACACTTGGCATTCGTAAAGAAACTTCTAACCTCACTGGGGTACACCATCAACAAAATGATGTCTCACCTAGTACCCTGCCAACAGATTGTATCAATGGGAGCAAGCTTGAACACAACTTCCCAGATGGCATTCCTCACTCCAGAGCAACAAGTTTATTTGACAACCTTCTTCAAACTGTTGGCCACAAAACCCCAGCTGTCTGCCAGAAAAATACTGCAAGCCATGGGGTTCATGGTCTCTTGGATTTTACTAATTCCATATGCAAGACTGCATATGAGGAAACTCCAATGGTATCTAAAAAGCCTATGTTGTCAACATTCTCAGGACCTGGAAACAATGATTTCTATTATTCCTTGTGTCAAGACAGAGTTCCTTGTGGTAGCAGGCCTCTGCCCACCAAACAAGGGACTCCCTTTCACTCTACCCCCTGCCGCCCAAACCCTAGCAACAGATGCATCAGACTATGCATGGGGGCTCACATGGCAGGGCAGTGCATTCAGGGCAAATGGAACCCGAGACAGATGCACCTGCATATCAATCAAAAAGAAATGTTAGCACTACAGAATGCTCTGACAGCCTTTAAAGACCGTATTCTTCCAGGACAACTATTGGTAAAGATAGACAACACAACAGTTATGTGGTACATAAGCAGGGGGGAACCCACTTGTACCCTCTGCTGGCACGGCTAGTCTGGTGCGATCAGTATTGTCCTTGGCTTGTCCTGTTTGATCTTTAGTAGAACCTTCGAGAGGAGAGGCAGAGGGGGAAAGGCATAAACTGAGAGGCTTTCCCAGGTAAAGGACAGGGCATCCACTTTCCAAGCTTGGCTGTATGGAGTTCTTGTGCAGAATTTGTTCAACTGGTAGGTCTGAAGGGAGGCAAACAGGTCTACCTCTGGAGACCTCATTTGTTCCTCAAGAGGTAGAATATTTTGGGTTCTAGTTTCCATGCGCGTGGGTCCATGAGATTTCTGCTCAAGTCGTCTGCCAGTGAATTTAGTATGCCTGGCAGGAATTGAGCTTGCAGGTGTACTTGGTAGCTCAAGGCTGTGTTCCACAGAGCCATGGTTAGTCTGCAGAGGGTATCCCCTCTTGCGCAGTATAGCATGGCTACAACCATGGCAACTGCCTCTGAAACCTCCCTGCTGTCCCAGCATTCGGACCAGCTTCTGCACCCTCAGCTTCAAACCCTGAACCTTGCAGCTTGGCTAATTCCTTGAGCTCTCCCTTAGCATCCCTTAGTAAGCAGATACTGGATGTCATTCTGGAGGCAAGGAGGCCTAGTACTAGAAAAGCCTATGCTGAAAAGTGAAAAAGATATTGTTCCTGGAGCCTGGCTCAGGGGATAGGCACAACGGCATATTCTACAGTACTTAATAGACATGTTCCACAGGGGCCTATCCTTCTCATCAGTTAAAATTCATGCCTCTGCCATTTTAGCACATTATAATACTGAGCCACCCCTCTTCTCTCACCCCTTGCAAAAGCAATTCCTTAGAGGGGCCAAAAATCTAAGACCCCATCAGGAGAGCTCCCACTCCAGCCTGGGACCATAACTTTTTATTGGAAAAGCTCAAACCCCCCCCCCCCCCCCCCCCACACACACACACATTTGAACCAGCTGCTACAGCAGAGTTGAAATTCCTTTCTTGGAAAACAGCTTTCCTACTAGCCATGAGATGGAGCAAGAAGAGTGTCTGAATTACAGGTGCTCATGGCAGTGGAAACCTTCATTATCTTCCATGCGGACAGGGTTTCCCTCAGGACTAATCCTTCCTTTATGCCCAAGGTGGTGTTTTGTGGCCCTAAATCAGTCCATTCATTTGCCTACTTTTTTCACTAATCCACAAAACAAA
The DNA here is from genome assembly GCF_019279795.1 of Protopterus annectens. Lineage (NCBI taxonomy): Eukaryota > Metazoa > Chordata > Ceratodontiformes > Protopteridae > Protopterus > Protopterus annectens. The sequence goes on along the minus strand of NC_056725.1, from coordinate 13,224,012 downwards.
GGGGAACGAATACTGCACTGTCTGGACATGTGCAGACAACTTAGATTGTATTTGGACAGGACTAAGCCCATGAGAAACTCTGAGCAGCTGCTAGTTAGCTTTGCTGCAGGGGCAGAGGGGAAGGCCATTTCAAAGCAAACCATTTCCAAATGGATAGCCCATTGCATTCATTTCTGCTACAAGCATCATGGAAAACCTGCCCCACAGGGGATAAGATCACATTCCACCAGGGCTGCATTTACCTCTGTGGCTTTTCTCAGAGGGGTCCCTACCAGGGACATCCTAGAAGCTGCCACCTGGAGCTCTGTGCATATCTTCACCAGGCATTACCACTTGCCTATCCTTTCTAAATCCAGAGCTGGGTTTGCCACTGCAGTCTTGCAGGGATTAATAGCTGCCTAATGCTCTTTAACGTCCTCCTCCCTTCCTTAGCTTTGGAAATCAACCCAAATGTGATTACTGCAACAGTGAAACCTGAAGAACTTGGTACAGTTGTGTACACTTACCATAAATATAGATGTTCGAGTGTATTCACTGTTACAGTGCTGGATGTTCGTGTTTCACTGTTGCAGTCATTACATTTGGGTAATCTGCTGGCAGGTTGCCCTCAGTCGGCCTGATTAACAAAGTCTTGGGTCCTGCGTCGGTTACTGTCCCTTCTTCCATGATGTCAGGTCGTCGGGGGTATAAAACATGCAGCCGATGCCATTACATCAGTCTTTCTTGCTGCACGGTGCCAGAAGCAGTTCGCAAGTGCCGGTCGGCAGACAACTGAAATTTTCGTTTTCGAGTTTCAGAACCAAAGTCTTCAACTAAAAGCTAAGTACCCTGTTGGGGAAACTTTTTCTTGCTCCTTACCGATGTCAGTAAAAGTTAATAATTGCATTACTTGTGGAAAGCAAATACCTCATAATGACTTTCATTTGTACTGTATTCCTTGCCTAGCCCCTGACCACAACGTACCTTGCTTTCGGTTTTGTGCTAAATTTAATCAACGCACTATTAAACGTCTGTATATTTTTGCTTCTAAATATTTTGGCTCACGATTTAGTTATCCAGAAATGTCATCTGTTAGCAATCTGACTACTGGAATACCTAAAAAAACACAAAGAAAAAGAGAGAGACAGACCGTCTAGGTCCAAAACTGCCGACAATGCTTTTCCTAAGCCAGTCGCCAGTTCTCATTGAGGCACTTTCGCAGCCCCTGATACCCACTACTTCTGATTCGCAGGCCTCTACTGAGACCCATTTGGAGTCCGGTATGCCGCGAGATGCTGCAATTTTGGAACCCGTGGATGTCTCTACCTTAGATGGGTCCGGAGCCACTGTGCAGGCACTGGCTTCTGAGGGTGTTTTCATGCCTACAGATTTATATATTAGACAGTCACCATCTTCACAACTAAGGCCAAAATCTAAATCTATGTCTAAATAACCGATGCCTGGGCCACATGTGCAGGCCCCTATGCCTAAAAAACAAATGATCAAAATGGCTGAAGATTTAATTACGCTGAACAGGGGTAACCAACCCCCTCCTTTTAAGAGGCTTGATTATGAATCTTCTGAACAGGATTCTATTTCTTGTGACTTTTCTAATGAACAGGATTTGTCTATATCTACTTATGAGGACTCTGATGCTGAAGATTCCATTCCTTCTGCTACTCCCCCTGAGGATTTTTCTTTTGGGGAAACTACATACCTTAAGGGAACATTTCCACTGGGAAAGCCAGGATTTCTCTGAATCTAAAAAGAGACTTGGGGATTTTCTTCTTGTTCCTCAGCACAGGCCTTTGGCTATACCTCCTGTTCTAGACATTGTTGATGATGTTTTTCAAGAATCTAGTTTGGCTCCTGAGTCTCTGCCTTCGGCTCCTTGTAAGCCAGACAGATACTACAGGGTTCCTGACTCCCACAAATTCCTTTTCAAAAATCCTATTGCAGATCCTGAAACTATTTCTCAGGGTCCCAAGGGCATTAAGGCCTCTACTGCTAAAAATCCTACCCTTCTGATAGAGATTCCATGGTGCTGGATAGATGGGGTAAAAGGTTTACACTTCTGCAAACTTTGCAATCAGGGCTTTAAACTGTCAATTTTATATGCTTAAATATCAACAGCATATCATGGGACTGCTTAAACAGAAAATGATGTTAATTTCTGACTGTGTGGAAAATAAGGATTTGCAGGGTTTATTGCATTCAGCTGAACAAGCTGGAAAACGTACTTTGCAATGTGGTTTTGATTCTTTGGAAGCCTGTTACAGGGCTGCTGTAACTGGGTCTGTGCTAAGAAGGCATGCTTGGCTCAAAGAGCAAACTGCCTGATCATGTTAAAGCAAAATTGTTGGATGCTCCTTTACAACAGGACCGTCTCTTTGGTAATAAGGCTGAAGAAGTTTCAAAAAAGATAGAAGATAAAGCTAAATCTATGCAAACTGTGAAAGATTTCTTACAAGTGCAACCTCCAAGATTTAGTAGGCACTGGCCTACTAAGAACTGGCCCTTTCCAGTCCTTTCAAGAGCCACTCAAGTCAAACCCAGACATTCTAAAGGCTGCAGGTTTCAGTCACAAGGGACTTTTATAACAAAACAGTGGGGTACCTCTACCTCCAAATCTGGAAACAACAAGGCACCTTCCTATGGTAAACAGTCTCAATGACTTCCCTCTACACTCACCAAGCACTTGACTTTTGGCTGCCCTTGTGGGGGGAAAACTGGCACTTCATGCATGAAACTGGCAACTGATAACCCAGGACAAATGGATTTTAAATATAGTATCCCAGGGATACAGATTTAATTTCCACACGTTGCCAATCCAAAGTGGATGGCCAGACCTGCCCCCAAATCAGTGGGCAGAGGCCCAGAAACAAGTTCTGTCCTTCATGAACATGAGGTCTACTCAACCAGTACCAGAAGAGGAAAAGTATCAAGGCTTCTATTAAAGGCTTTTCCTGGTACCCAGAAAAGACAAATCATGGCGTCCAATTCTGGACTTATCTACTCTAAACACATTTCTGGACATTACAAAATTCAAGATGCTGACTCTTCAACAGCTACTTCCTATGCTAGGCAAAGATGCCTGGTTGGTAACTCTAGACTTAAAAGAGGCTTACCTGCATATCCCACTCAGGGAATATTGCAGAAGATACCTCCACTTCAAAGCAGGCTACTTGCATTACCAGATGTCCTTCATGGATGCATCTGCAGTCATAACAGCTGGGTTGTCCTGTCGTCAGGCAGCCCGTCGGCGGATTCCAAAGTCGGGTCCGGCTGATGTCGCTCTCCATCCGACGTCATCTCTGTTGGACTTCGGGTATAAAGGCATCAGCCGACGCCATCTTCCTCTGTCTTTCTTGGAAGCAGAAGCTGTTCGCAAGTGCCGGTCGGTCGGATCCAGAGATTTTTCTACCGAATACTACTTGAAGACTTCTAAAGCTAAGTACCCGTTGGGGACTCTTTCTTGCCTCAGCCGATGTCAGAAAAAGTTAATAATTGTTTAACCTGTGGGAAACAAATACCTCATAAAGATCTCCATTCTTACTGTCTGCCTTGTTTAGGCCCAGCCCACGGCGTAGCAGCCTGTTCGCCTGTGCTTCCTTCAACCGCTTAGGCGTCGGTCGGAGTTGCAGAACAGTTTTCGGTTCTGACTTTGCTTACATTATGTCGGAACCTCCGACTACACTCTGCCAAAACGCAAAGAAAGACCGACACTCGCGGTCCGTGGTTTCGGCTGAAACCACGCTAAGCTAAACATGAGTGTCTCGGTTTCGGCCGAAACCGAGAAAACTGATATAGGTACAGCCGAATCTGTCTCTACTTTTGAGGCCCCTGCTACAAATATTGAATCGGCCTCTGAAACTTTACCCACTGACTTATCTGACACCATTCCCCTGGATGTCTCTACCCCAGCACGTGGTGCTGCTAGGCCTCCAGCTGCCATGTCCATTAAGGCCTTCGCCAGGGCTAAAGCAGCCAAGTCTACCAAATCTGTGCCTGTTAAACCACCCTCAACCAGGCCCACTTCCAGTTCTCAAATGCTCACCTTGGCAGAAGATTTGATTTCTTTAATTAGAGGATCTCAACCTCACCCAGACAGGGCCTCTCAGCCCCCAGATAAGAGACCTAGGACAGAGCCCCCTGAGCCAGTGTCCTCTGATGATTCTGCAGATGAATCAGACATTACTGACCAGCCAGAGGCTCCTTTTTCTAATTTTGAGGATTCTGATGCTGAAGAATCCATTCCAGCTACTTCCCTCCTGAAGAATTCTCCTTTGGGAAACCTTGCATGCCATGCGAGAGCAGTTCCAATGGCAGCAACAAGATTCTCAGATTCCCGAAAAGACTTAGAACCTTTCTGCACCTTCCACAGCACAGGCCCTTAGCTATACCTCCTGTTCTCTCTGTGGTAGATGGCTTTTTAATGATGTCTGCTCTGCTCCAGACTCATTACCCCAGCCCTGCCAAACCAGACAGATTTTACAGGGTGCCTGACACTCATCACCACCTTTACAAGGCCCCCTTGCAGACCCAGAAACTATATCCCAGGGTCCCAAGGCAGTTGCAGCGACCATAGCAAAAACCCTACTCCTTCTGAAAGGGAAGCAAGGTCATTAGACAGATGGGGTAAAAGTATACACTTCAGCTACTCTCTCAGCTAGAGCTTTAAACTGCCAGTTTCACATGATACAATACCAAGAGTTTATGCTTGATCAGTTAACTAAAAAATTAACCACTGATGAAGCTCTTGACAAGAAATATGTATTAGAAATGGTAAATAACATACAACAGGTTAGTAACCATTCCTTAAAATGTGGCTATGATGCACTGGAGGCTTCATTTAGATCAGCCATGACTGGCACAGTAATAAGAAGGCAAGCATGGCTAAAGGAGCAAGCTCTACCAGATCATGTTAAAGCTAAATTGTTAGATGCTCCTATGGATAAGACAAGTTTGTTTGGTGCTCCTGCCCAGCAGGTTATGAAGAAAATGGAAGAAAAGGCAAAATCAGTTCAAACTGTTAAAGATTTCCTGCAGGTTCAACCCCCAAGGTTTAGCAGGAACTGGCCTGCCAAGAATTGGTCCTTTCCTGACTCCACAAGATTTCAAAGGGGCAGGAATAGACGTTCCAGAGGCAGAAACCAAACCAGAGGAAGTGCCTACAGAGGACGACAGTGGCAAGGTAACAACAGAGGCACAGACACAGCCACTGCCACTACTTCAACACAGCCACAGTGACTTACTCCTAAAACCGCCTACCAGGGAGCAAATAGCAGCTCCACTAGGCGGAAGGTTAACTTTATTTGCAAAGAACTGGCACCACATAACAAAAGACAAGTGGATTCTGCAAATTATACATCAAGGTTACCATTCCACTTCCACACTATACCAGTCAAAAGAGGAATGCCAAATCTACCTCCAAATCAAAAAACAGAAGCTTTACAACAGATAATGGAGTTAGCAAACATGAGAGCTGTGGAAAAAGTACCTGCAGCAGAGAAAGGAAAGGGGTTCTACTCCAGACTGTTCCTAGTTCCAAGGAAGGAAAAAAGTTGGAGACCAATTCTCGACCTGTCCACCTTAAATACATACATCATTGTCCCAAAATTCAAAATGCTGACCCTACAGCAACTTCTTCCCATGCTGGGTAAGGAGTGTTGGCTGGTAACTCTAGATCTCAAGGAGGCATACCTGCACGTCCCTATTCGACCAATCTGCAGAAGATACCTCAGATTTCTTGCAGGATCAGAGCACTATCAATTCTCAGCATTGCCTTTTGGCTTATCTACTGCCCAGAGTATTCACAAAATGCCTGGCATCAGTAATCGCATACTGCAGACTGCAGAATTCATATTTACCCATACCTGGACGACTGCCTGCTACAAGGGGACAACAAAAGCAAGTTGACAACAGATTTGCAAAGGGTCATTTACTTGCTACAAGCATTGGGATACACAGTCAATCTACAAAAGTCAAGACTGATACCATCCCAAACAAGGACATTCTTGGGGCGGAATTGGACACAGTCAGACAGATGGCATTCCTAACTACAGAAAAACAAAAGAACTCCTCTTTACTTCTTGTCTCTAACAAAGCTGAACAAACTAACAGCAAGAAAAGTTCTGCAGGCCTTGGGCTTCATGGCATCATGCATAATTTTGGTTCCATTTGCCAGGCTACATATGAGAAAACTACAGTGGTACCAATTTATGGTCCCAACACAGACACAGCCTCGAAACAGAAATCCCACTAATTCCATGCTTAAAACAGGAGTTCCTATGGTGGGCCCAGGCATGCCGATCCAACCCAGGCCTTCCCTTTCACAGATGTCAAGCAAGCCAGAGCATTACAACAGATGCTTCAGACCTAGGATGGGGGCCCACATGCTGGACAAATGCGTGCAAGGATTGTGGACTCAGGATCAACTTCACCTGCACATCAACCTAAAAGAAATGCTGGCTGTAAAACTGGCTATCCAAGGTTCAGACCATTTCTCAAAGAGGGCCAGCTGTTGATAAGGACAGACAACACCACAGTCATGTGGTACATCAACAAACAGGGAGGCACTCATTCATACCCCCTATGCAGAATGACTTTGGAACTGTGGACCCTGGCACTCAGCTACAACATCCAGCTTCAAGCAAGATTTGTACCAGGAAAAGAAAATACTCTAGCGGACATTTTAAGCAGGACCACATCAGATGCTCACGAATGGCACCTGCACCCGGACATCTTCAGGACCATTACAAAGAAGTGGGGAATGCCTCAGATAGATCTATTTGCATCTCCTCACAATCACCAACTCAAAAATTCTGCACAAGGACATTCCACCCACTAGCATGGAAAGTGGATTCGCTCTCCTTCAGCTGGAAGGGCCTAACAGTTTATGCATTCCCACCTCTCCCCTTGATATACAAAGTACTCTTAAAAATCAAGGAAGAACATCCAAGGATAATCCTGATAGCTCCAAACTGGCCAAGACAACACTGGTATCCACTACTAAGGAGCTTGTCTCGAACAATATGTGGCCAATACCCTGATGCCTTTGATGCTAACTCAGAACAACTACAGCACCATACATCCAAACCTGAAAACCTTACAACTGACTGCATGGGACATCACATAGCAGCAGCTAATCAGAACTTTCCCAAAGAGTTAAAGACATTATTCTTGAAGCCGCAGACCTTCAACAAGAAGAAACTACGCTGGAAAATGGAAAAGGTTTGCCAGTTGGAGCTCTGAAAGAGGAAAAGATGTGTCAAACATAGATATACCTAACATCCTGGAGTATCTGGCGAACTTCTCCATTCAGGCCTGTCCTACTCCTCCATCAAGATACATGCATCAGCTATTTCAGCAGAATACAGCTTTGATCCACCTGTTTTTCGCACCTCTGCTCAGACAATTCCTCAGAGGAATCAAGAATGTAAAACCTCCAAGAAACCACCATTACCAGCTTGGGACTTAAACTTACTAGAAAAGTTGACACTATCACCCTTTGAGCCAGCAGCAACAGCAGACTTACAACACCTGTCATGGAAAACTGCTTTCCTACTGGCAATTACCTCAGCAAGGAGGGTTTCAGAACTACAGGCCCTAATGGCAGTGCAACCCTTCCTAATCTTCCACCAAGATAGAGTATCCATGAGGACTAATCCAACATTTATACCTAAGGTGGTATCCAGAGTGTCTTTAAACCAGGCAATCCACCTACCTACCTTCTTTCCCAACCCACAAAACAGAGGGAAAGAATAGTGCATACCATGGATGAACATAGACAGCTACGCTACTACATGGACAGAACCAAAAGCAGCAGAAAGACTGACCAACTATTTGTGTCCTATGCATCAGGAAGAGAGGAAAAGCTATTTCCAAACAGACAATCTCCAAATGGATAGGAAATTGCATACGATTCTGTTACTCCTTCCATGGAAAACCAATTCCACAGAACATAAGACCTCATTCTACAAGGGCTACAGCCACTACCACAGCCTTCTTCGGAGTGGCTACCAAAGACATTATTGAGGCTACTTGGACCTCCGTGCATACATTTGCCAAGCATTACAATTTGCCTCTATATTCCAGATCGAGCAGGGTTTGCCACTGCTGTACTGCAAGGGATCCTAAACACACCATAATCTATCCTTATCCTCCTCCCCTAGTTGGCTATGGTATTCTACCCAGCTGTTATGACTGCAGATGCATCCATGAAGGACATAGTACAGTTTTGTACCTACCATAAATGTAGATGTCGAACTGGATAGCATCTGCAGTCAGACCCTCCCTCCTTCCCTCTGAGGTACTCCTAGGGTGTTTACCCTCCTAATAGCTAGCTGATGGAGTCTTTATGGTGTATTTGTTTGTATATATGTACATACATGCTTATTTTTGTGGTTACCTCTATCCTTTTGGAAACATTGGCATCTATCCAAAATTTTTAGCCTTCAGGAGGGCTTCTGGCATCTGGGGCAAGAAACACTGAGGAAGATGGCGTCGGCTGATGCCTTTATACCCGAAGTCCAACAGAGATGACGTCGGATGGAGAGCGACATCAGCGAGCGGACCGGACTTTGGAATCCGGCCGACTGACGGGCTGCCTGACGACAGGACAACCCAGCTGTTATGACTGCAGATGCTATCCAGTTCGGACATCTACATTTATGGTAGGTACAAAACTGTACTTTCTCTGCACTGCCCTTTGACTTATCTACTGCACCCAGGGTCTTCACAAAGTGCCTGGCTCCAGTAATTGCATTTCGCAGGCAAAGAAATATTCAAATATATCCATACCTGGATGATTGTCTAATTCAGGCAGAAAACAAGAACATTCTTCTACAGCATCTGGCATTTGTAAAAAGGGTTCTAACTTGTCTAGGGTACACCATAAACGAAAAGAAATCACAACTGGTACCCAATCAAAAAATTACATTCCTGGTTGCAAGCTTGAATATAACTGCCCAGATGGCTTACCTTATGCCAGAAAAACAAATTCAATTGGTGACTTAGTTCAAACAGGTGGCCACCAAAACCCTGCTATCTGCAAGGCAAGTTCTGCAAGCCTTGGGGTTCATGGCCTCCTGCATTCTTGTAATTCCATATGCAAGACTGCATATGAGGAAACTTCAGTGGTACTTAAAAAGTTTATGGAGTCAACATTGTCACAGCCTGGAAACAATGATTCCTACCGTACCTTGCCTGCAACTAAAGTTCCTGTGGTGGGCAGAAGCCTGCCACCAAAACAAGGGACTGCCATTCACTCCACCCCCTGCCTTCCAAACCCTAACTACTGACTCATCAGACTGTTTGGGGGGGGGGGGGCTCATCTGGCAGGGAAGTGCATTCAGGGCAAATGGAGCCCAAATCAAATGCACCTTCATTTCAATCAGAAAGAGATGCTAGCTGTACAGAATGCACTGACAGCCTTCAAGGACTACCTTCATCCAGGACAATTAATGATAGACAGACAACGCCACAGTTATGTAGTACATAAACAAGAAGGGGGTTCACATTCCTACCCCTTTTGCAGATTAGCCATGGTATTGTGGAACACGGCCTTGACATACCAAATACAACTACAGGCTCAATTCCTGCCAGGAAAGCTAAATACTCTGGCAGACGAACTAAGCAGAAATCTCATGGTCCCACATGAATGAAAACTGGAACCACGGATTTTCAACATGTTGACACGCAAATGGGGAGAGTCCAGACATAGATCTTTTTGCCTCACCCCAGAATTATCAGTTGGACAAATTCTGCACAAGAACTCATCACAAAAAAGCTTGGAAAGTGGAGGATCATTCAGCTGGAAAAACCTATCAGTCTATGCTTTTCCGTCTCCGCCTCTACTCTCCAAAGTTGTAGTAAAAGTAAGACAGGACAAACCAAAAATGATTCTGATTGCTCCAGACTGGCCTCGCCAACACTGGTACCCACTCCTGCGCAATGTGTCACACCTTCCTCCGTGGCACCTGTCTCAGACACCTTACTTACTGTCTCAGCAGAACAACCATTCTGCACACTCAGCTCCAAACTTTGACTCTTGCAGCGTGGCTAATCACCTAAATTCACCCTTAGCATCTCTCAGCAAACCTGTAATGGATGTAATTTTGGAGGCGAGAAGGCCTAGTACTAGAAAATCTTATGCTGACAAATGGAAAAGATTCTGTGCCTGGAACCAATCACAAAGAATAAACACAGCAGTGCCCAATATTCCTCAGATTTTACATTACTTAACTGAGATGCTTCACAAGGGCTTGTCCTTTTCTTCCATAAAAATCCATGACTCTGCCATTTCAGCTCATTACAACACAGAACCTCCCCTCTTCTCTCATCCTCTGCTAAAGCAGTATCTCAGAGGGGCCAAAAATTTAAGACCTCCCAGGAGAGCTCCAACCTCTGCCTGGGATCTCAATTTTGTATTTGAAAAACTCACTCTCCCTCCTTGAGCCAAAATTTCTCTCTTGGAAAACAGCTTTCCTTTTAGCAGTCACTTCGGCTAGAAAGAATTCTGAATTACAGGCTCTTATGGCAGTGGAGCCTTTCATTATTTTTCATGCGGACAGGGTGTCTCTCAGAACCAATCCATCCTTCATGCCTAAGGTAGTGTCAGACCATTCATTTGCCAACTTTCTTTCCCAATCCACAGAAGAAGGGGGAGCGGATCCTGCATTAATTGGATGTACACAGACAACTTAGATTTTACTTAAACAGGACAAAATCTCTAAGAAAATCTGAACTACTGGTGGCATTTGCTGCAGGGGCAGAGGGAAAGGCTATTTCAAAGCAGACTATTTCCAAATGGATAAGCCATTGTATTTGTTTCTGCTATACACACCATGGTAAAACTATCCCCCAGGGGATCAGATCTCATTCCACCAGGGCTGCATCTACTTCTGCAGCCTTTCTCAGAGTTGTTCCTACCAGAGACATTCTAGAAGCTGCTACCAGGAGCTCAGTTCATATGTTCACCAAACTTTACCATTTACCTTTCTTCTCTAAATCCAGAGCTGGCTTTGCCACTGCTGTCCTGCAGGGCCTTATTGCTGGTCCTAATGCTGTACAAATCCATCCCCCCAACCACAGCTTTGGGAATCTACCTAAATGTAATGACTGCAGCAGTGAAACACAAAGAACATAGTACAGATGTTCATCGTGTTACCCTGCTGCAGTCATCACACTTGGGTTATCCTGTCGTCAGGCAGTCCCGCAGTCGGCCGGATTTCCAAAGTCTTGGTCCGACTTCGGTTGCTGTCGCCTCATCCCTGACGTCAGTGCGCCAGGGGTACATATATTGCAACCGACGCCATTTTCTTCTGTCTTTCTTGCTGCGCGGTGCCCGAAGCAGAAGCAGTTCGCAAGTGCCGGTCGGCCAACTCCTGAGATTTTCGAATTCGAATTTCAGACCGAAGTCTTATATAAAGCTAAGTACCCCGTTGGGGAAACTTTTCTTGCCTCAGACCAATGTCAGAAAAAGTTAACAATTGTATTTCTTGTGGGAAGCAAATACCTCTTAAGGATTTTCATTCTTATTGCATACCTTGCCTAGGCCCTGATCACGACGTCACTTCTTGTCGTTTTTGTCCTAGATTTAATAAACGTACTTTTAAAAGACTATTTGATTTCGCACTTTTCTGGCAGAAAATTTAATTATAACATGCCGTCGGAGCTACCGACTACCGGCGTGCACAAAAAGCGCTGGGATAAGGATCGACAGCCCAGGCCTAAGCCCGATTCCGAGGCCTCGGTTGATCTGGTCTCCGGTTATCAGTGAGGCTCCGACGCAGCCTCTGACTACCGCAGTTCAGGAAACAGAGACCGCTACGGATATTTTGATGGAATGTACTAGGCCGACGCAGCCTTTTACTTCAGGCCCTACCGACGATTTACCTTCCAAGGACGTCAGTACTTCTGAAACGCCATCGCCTTCTGAAGGTGTTTTCAGACCGACTCTTACAGTCAAAACATTTTCCAAATCGAAGACTCCTTCCAAATCGAAAAAGGCTTCACTTCAGTCTCCTGTTCAAGGCCCTATGCCTAAGAAACAGATGCTCAAGATGGCTGAAGATTTGATTTCTCTCATCAGGGGTTCACAGCCTCCTCCTGACAAAAGGCCTAGAAAAGAGGAAGAAACTGTTTCCTCAGAACAACTGTCTATTTCTTTGGATTCCTCTGAGGACCAAGACTATTCCTTCTCTCCTTATGAAGATTCTGATGCTGAGGACTCTATTCCCTCAGCTTCCCCTCCAGAAGATTACTCTTTTGGGAAACTTTACACACTATGAGGGGACATTTTCAGTGGAAAGGTCAGGATTACTCTGATTCCAAGAAAAGGCTCAGAGACTTTCTTTTACTCCCCCAACACAGACCTCTAGCCATCACTCCTGTTTTGGACATTGTGGATGATGTCTATTTAGAATCCAGTTTCAACCCAGACTCTCTGCCTCCTGCCCCGGCCAAACCTGACAGATACTACAGAGTACCTGATTCCCACAAATTTCTTTACAAAAGCCCAGTAGCTGACGCAGAGACCATCTCCCAGGGTCCCAAGGGGGCTAAGGCTTCCATGGCTAAACATCCAGTACCTTCTGAAAGGGATTTATCAGCACTAGACAGATGGGGGAAAAAGGTTTACACCTCAGCCACTTTAGCTATGAGAGCTCTAAACTGTCAATTTCATATGCTTAAGTATCAGCAATTTCTGATCTCTCAGTTAAAACAAAAGCTAACCACCCTCCCTCAACAATCTGAATTGAAAGAAGTACAGGATTTGTTGCACGCCACCGAGCAGGTGGGCAAACACACCTTACAATGTGGGTTTGATTCTTTGGAGGCCTCCTGCAGAGCAGCTGTCACTGGTTCAGTTATACGTAGGCATGCCTGGTTAAAGGAACAAAGTCTGCCTGATCATGTTAAAGCAAAACTACTAGATGCTCCCTTACAGCAGGATGTTCTTTTTGGTGTTAAAGCAGAAGAAGTTTTAAAGAAAATGGAAGATGAGGCAAAATCAATGTTGACTGTCAAAGATTTCCTACAGGTACAACCCCCTCGCTTCAGCAGAAACTGGCCAACAAAAAAATGGTCCTTTCCAGCCACTGACAGACCTCAGAGGGGTAAATACAGGCGCCCAAGGGGCAGAGGACAATCACAAGCTCAGTATAAACCTTGCCAATGGGGCACTCCAACCCAGAAGGGAGGAGAAGACAGGTCTCAATCCACCAGAAGGCAAACTCAATGACTTACACCTCGCTGGCCAAACTAAGCTCTTTTGTCAGCCCCCCTGGGGGGAAAACTAGCACTATTTGCAGACAACTGGCACATGGTCACAAAGGACAAATGGGTCCTAGACATAATTTTACGAAGATACAGATTCCACTTTCACACCTTGCCAAGAAAAAGAGGAATGCCAAACCTGCCACAAAATCAAAGGGCAGAGGCTCAAAAACAAATTACAGCTCTCATGGCCATGAGAGCCATTCAAAGGGTACCAACTCAAGAGCAAGGCCAAGGATTTTACTCAAGACTCTTCCTAGTACCCAGAAAAGAAAATGCTTGGAGACCAATTCTGGACCTTTCAATTCTAAACACTTATTTACAAGTTCCCAAATTCAAGATGCTAACACTACAGCAGCTACTTCCCATGTTGGGCAAGGAAGCATGGCTGGTAACGTTGGACCTCAAGGAGGCATACCTGCATGTCCCTATCAAACAAAGTTGCAGAAGATACCTCCGTTTCATTGCAGGTTCGACTCATTATCAATTCTCTGCACTGCCCTTTGGCTTATCTACTGCCTGGCACCAGTAATTGCATACTGCAGACAAAGAGGAATTCAAATATATCCATACCTGGACGACTGCCTCACCCAAGCAGAAAGAAAAGACATTCTCTTACAACATCTGGCTTTTGTGAAGCATCTACTAAATTGTCTGGGGTACACAGTAAACGAAAAGAAGTCAAAATTAGTACCCTCACAAAAAATGACATTCCTGGGTGCCAGCTTGGACACAACAGCCCAGAAGGCTTATCTTGCACCAGACAAGCAATTACAACTGACTCAATATTTCAAGACAATGGCAACAAAGACCCAATTAACTGCAAGAAAAATTCTGCAGGCTTTGGGCTTCATGGCATCTTGCATTCTGATAATACCATTTGCAAAAAACGCATATGAGGAAATTACAATGGTATCTAAAAAGCGTATGGTCTCAACACAGCCACAGCTTGGACACAGCGATATCTCTCATTCCCTGCCTTCAACAGGAATTTCTATGGTGGGCACAGGCATGTCACCTCAACAAGGGTCAGCCTTTCACCTTGCCCCCACCCAGGCAAACTATCACAACAGATGCTTCAGACTATGCCTGGGGGGCACGCATGGCAGGGCAATGCATTCAAGGCCTATGGACTGCAGAACAAAGAAAACTGCACATAAACCAAAAAGAGATGCTAGCTGTACAGAAAGCTCTGACAGCCTTCAAGGATCTACTACAACCTGGACAACTGGCAATAAAGACGGACAACACCACAGTAATATGTGGTACATAAACAAACAAGGGGACACACATTCCTACCCTCTTTGCAGGCAGGCAATAATCTTATGGAACACAGCTCTGGCCTACCAAGTCCAGTTACAAGCTCACTTCCTGCCAGGACAGAAAAACACATTGGCAGATGACCTAAGCAGAAACATCAAAGATCCCCACGAGTGGAAGCTAGACCCACAAATATTTGCAATGATAACTCAAAGATGGGGCCTACCAAATATAGACCTGTTTGCCAGTCCTCAAAACTACCAGCTGAAAAAATTTTGTACAAGGACATTCCACCATCAAGCTTGGAAAGTGGACGTTCTCTCCTTCAGTTGGAAAAACCTGACAGCATATGCCTTTCCTCCATTACCTCTTCTCACAAAGGTTCTTTTGAAGGTCAAAAAGGAGAAACCTCGAATGATTCTCATAGCCCCAGACTGGCCACGCCAGCACTGGTACCCGCTATTGAAGAATATGGCTCACAGTCCACCATGGATATTGCCTCAAATACCTCATTTGCTCACGCAGCAAGACAAACAGATTCTACACAGCCAGATCAAAACCTTAAACCTGGCTGCATGGCAAATCAGTTAAGCAGCCAACCAGTTCCTCTTTCACAAGCAGTGCTGGATGTTATTCTAGAAGCCAGGAGGCCAAGCACCAGGAAGGCTTACTTGGACAAATGGAAAAGGTTTTCTGCTTGGAACCAAGCTAAGGGCCAAGACTCAACTCAGCCTCATATGCCTCACATTCTGCAGTATTTAGCTGAGATGTTGCATAAAGGACTTTCCTTCTCCTCAATCAAAATCCATGCTTCAGCTATTTCAGCTCACTACGACACAAATCCACCTTTATTTTCAAACCAACTCCTAAGGCAGTTCCTCAGAGGGGCAAAAAACATTAGACCACCTAGAAGAGCTCCTACTCCAACATGGGACCTCAACTTTTTTCTGGAAAAACTAACGCTACCTCCCTTTGAACCAGCTTTTTCTGCAGACCTTCAGTTCCCATCATGGAAGACTGCCCTGCTACTGGCAATAACTTCTGCTAGGAGAGTTTCAGAATTACAGGCTCTTATGGCAGTGGAACCTTTTCTCATTTTTCATCAAGACAGAGTTTCTCTACGAACTAATCCTTCCTTTATGCCAAAGGTGGTTTCCAGTGTATCTTTAAATCAAACCATCCATCTACCCACTTTCTTCCCCAATCCACAAAACAAAGGTGAGAGACTCCTGCATTCCTTGGACATTCACAGGCAGCTTCGATATTACTTGGATAAAACTAAGGCTTTCAGAAAAACTGACCAGCTCTTTGTTTCCTATGCTACAGCTTCTCAAGGGAGGCCCATATCCAAGCAAACCATTTCTAAATGGATAGGCCATTGCATACGATTCTGCTATACCCATCATGGGAAACCAGTTCCTCCTACCATTAGATCCCACTCTACCAGGGCTACAGCTACCTCTACAGCCTTTCTTAGGGGGGTTCCTACCAAGGAAATTTTAGAAGCTGCAACTTGGAGTTCTGTACACACCTTCACCAAACACCATCACTTACCTCTTTAGTCTAAGTCCTGGGCAGGCTTCGCCACTGCAGTCCTGCAGGGCCTCATTGCCTCCTCTAACCCTTTATAATGCCTCCACCCTACCTTAGCTTTGGGACTCGACCCAAGTGTGATGACTGCAGCAGGGTAACACGATGAACATAGTACAGTTTTGTACCTACCATAAATGTAGATGTTCGAGTGTTCACCCTGCTGCAGTCCAGGTTACCCTCCCTCCAACCCCTCTGATCTACTGGCTAAATCTTTGCTATGCCTTACTGATGTATTTGCTTATAGCTGAAGGGTTTTTGTATTTGTACAGTGTTCTCACCTTTTGGTACTAATTTGGATCATCTCTTTGGGAGCACCTGACATCTGGGGCAAGAAAAACTGAAGAAAATGGCGTCGGTTGCAATATATGTACCCCTGGCGCACTGACATCAGGGATGAGGCGACAGCAACCGACGTCGGACCAAGACTTTGGAGATCCGGCCGACTGCGGGACCGCCTGATGACAGGATAACCCAAGTGTGATGACTGCAGCAGGGTGAACACTCGAACATCTACATTTATGGTAGGTACAAAACTGTACTTTGTGTACATTTACCATAAATGTAGATGTTCGAGTGTATTCACTGTTGCAGTCCTGGTTACCCACCCTCCAGCCCCCCCTGTTTTTCTCTTACTATACCTCTACTTTCTTCTACTATGTTTAAAAGACTTTCTAGTGTATTTGCTTTTGTTTGGAGGTATATATTTTTTTTGTGTAATTGAAAAACTGATGTAACGTTTTCGGCTGCATGTTTTATACCCCTGACGACCTGACGTCATGGAAGAAGGGGCAGCAACGACGCAGGACCCAAGACTTTGTTTAAGTAGGCTGACTGAGGGCAACCTGCCAGCAGATTACCCAAATGTAATGACTGCAACAGTGAATACACTTGAACATCTACATTTATGGTAAGTGTATGCAACTGTACTTTACCCTCCCTGCATCCCCCTGACTTCTCTTGGCTCTACCTCTTTCTGGTTGGTATACCTATTTTTTCTTGTGTATTTGCTTTTTGATGGGGATTTATCATACCATTTAATTGCTTCCTATTGTGGGGG
Organism: Protopterus annectens; assembly: GCF_019279795.1. NCBI lineage: Eukaryota > Metazoa > Chordata > Ceratodontiformes > Protopteridae > Protopterus > Protopterus annectens. The sequence continues at coordinate 13,206,842 of NC_056725.1, read as the reverse complement.
CACCTGAGATGTGGGGCAAGAAAAACTGATGTAATGGCGTCGGCTGCATGTTTTATTCCCCCGACGACCTGACGTCAAGGAAGAAGTGACAGCATCCGATACAGAAATCCAAAGACTCTGGTATTCAAGCTGGCTGAGGGCTACCTGCAGGCAGATAACCCAAATGTGATGACTGCAACAGTGAATACACTTGAACATCTACATTTATGGTAAGTGTACACAACTGTTCTTTCTCTGCACTTCCCTTTGGCTTATCTATTGTGCCCAGAGTATTCGCAAAGTGACTGGCTCCAGCTATTGCATACTGCAGGCAGAGAAATATTCAAATTTATCCATACTTGGATGATTGCCTGATTCAGGCGGACAGTCGGGAATTGCTTCTTCAGCACCTGGCATTTGTAAAGAGACTTTTAACTTTTCTGGGGTACACCATCATCGAAAAGAAATCACATCTGGTGTCCAGCCAAAAGATTGTATTCCTGGGAGCAAGCTTGAACACAACTTCCCAGATGGCATTCTTTACTCCAGAAAAGCAGGTTTATTTGACAAACTACTTCAAACTTATGGCCACCAGAACCCAGCTGTCTGCACGTAAAATACTGCAAGTGCTAAGGTTTATGTCCTCATGCAGTGTTCTAATTCCATATGCAATACTGCATATGAGGAAACTTCAGTGGTACTTAAAAAGTCTCTGGTGCCAACATTCTCAGGACCTAGAAACAATTATTTCTATCATTCCTTGTCTAAGGGCAGAGTTCCTTTGGTGGGCAGAGGCTTGCAACCACAATAAGGGACTCCCTTTCACTCAACCCTTCACCATCCAAACCCTGACAACAGACGCATCAGACGAAGCATGGGGGGCTCACATGGCTGGCAAATGCATTCAAGGCAAATGGAGCCCAGGACAAATTCACCTACATATCAATCAAAAAGAAATATTAGCTGTACAGAATGCTCTGACAGCCGTCAAAAACCTTATCCTTCCAGGGCAACTCTTGATAAAGACAGACAACACCACAGTTATGTGGTACATAAACAAGCAGGGGGTCTCATTCCTACCCACTCTGCAGGTTAGCCATGGCCCTGTGGAACACAGCCTTGAGCAACCAAGTGCACCTGCAAGCTCAATTCCTGCCAGGCAAACAAAATTCACTGGCAGTCTTGAGCAGAAATCTACTTGGACCCACACGAGTGGAAATTGGAACCCAACTCATTCAAACATCTAACCCACGGGTGGGGGACACCAGAGGTGGACCTCTTTGCCTCCCCCCAAAACCATCAATTGAGCAAATTTTGCACCAGAAATCCGCACGGCCAAGGATGGAAAGTGGATGCCCTGTCGTTTACATGGGAAAAACTCTCGATTTATGCCTTTCCCCCTCTGCCCCTCCTCTGAAAAGTACTACTCAAGATCAAACAGGACAAACCAAGGACAATCCTTGTTGCCCCTTACTGTCCCTGCCAGCACTGGTACCCGCTCCTGCGCAGTCTTGCAGCAGTGCCACCCTGGCACCTACATCAGATCCCCTCCCTGCTGTCCCATCAGGAGGGACAGATTTTGCATCCTCAGCTGCAAACCCTAAACCTTGCAGCCTGGCTTATTCCCTGAATACTCCACCAGCAACCCTCAGCAAACAGGTGATGGACATCATCCTTGAGGCCACACGGCCTAGTACTAGGAAATCCTATTTAGAAAAATGGAAAAGATATTGATCATCGTGTTACACTGCTGCAGTCATTATGCTTGGGTTCCCCAGCCGGCCTTAGTTCCAAAGTCTTGGTCCGGCTTCTGTTGCTGTTGCTTCCTCCCTGACGTCAGTGCGACAGGGGTATGTAAGATGCAGCTGACGCCATTTTCTTCAGTCTTTCTTGCCGCGCGGTGCCCGAAGCAAAAGCATTTCGCAAGTGCCGGTCGGCCGACTCCTGAGATTTTCATTCCGAATCCAGAACTGAAGTCTTCTACACAAAGCTAAGTACCCCGTTGGGGAAACTTTTTCTTGCCTCAGACCGATGTCAGTAAAAGTTAATAACTGTATTTCTTGTGGGAAGCAAATACCTCATAAGGATTTCCATTCTTATTGTATCCCATGCCTAGGCCCAGACCACGACGTCACTGGTTGTCGGTTTTGTGCTTGGTTTAACAAACGCACTATTAAACATTGGTTTGATTTTGCCCAACATTACTTTGGCAGAAAATTTAATTATACCATGCCGTTGGAGCTTCCGACGACTGCAATTCATAAAATGCGTAAAGACAGGTATCCGAGGCCCAAAACTGACGAAGCCTCTTCTAGGCCAGTTGCCAGTTCTCCGGTTTTCAGTGAGGTGCCTTCGCAGCCCCTGACGACTGCTTCTGCAGAACCACAGGCGGCCGACTCCCTAGTGGAGATGGCTGGGCCCTCGGACTCGCAAGTTTTACAGACAACCGAAACCGACCCTGCTGAGGGATCCGGAGTACATGAGCAACCCGCAGCTTCAGAGGGTGTCTTCAGACCTGCTCAGCTAAGCATTAAAGCCTCTAAGTCTAAGCCACCTTTAAAAACAAAGAAACAAATACAGTCTCCAGGACAGGTCTCCATGCCTAAGAAACAAATGCTCAAAATGGCCGAAGACCTAATCACTCTGATCAGGGGGTCCCATCCCCCTCCTGATAAAAGGCCTAGACAGTATGCAGACTATGACTCATCCGACCAGGTGTCCATTTCCTCAGATTCATCCTCAGACCTAGGTTATTCTTTACCCCCTTATGAGGATTCTGATACAGAGGAATCAATTCCATCAGCCTCTCCACCTGAGAATTATGCTTTTGGGGAAACCCTGCACACCATGAGGGAGCTTTTCCATTGGGAAGGCCAGGATTTCTCAGAATCCAAGAAAAGGCTCAGAGAATTCCTACTAATGCCTCCTTGCCCGACCCCTTGCTATTCCGCCAGTGTTAGATATTGTGGATGATGTGTATACTAATACAGCTTAAATCCTGATTCCTTACCTCCAGCTCCAGTTAAACCAGACAGAGGTAGTACAGAGTCCCTGACTCTCACAAATTTCTATATAAAATCCCAGGGGCAGACCCAGAAACTATTTCACAGGGACCCAAAGGGGTTAAGGCTTCATCAACAAAGAATCCAGTTCCCCCTGACAGAGACTCCAGAGCATTAGACAGATGGGGAAAGAAAGTATATACATCTGCAACTTTAGCAATGAGAGCTTTAAATTGCCATTTTCACATGCTAAAATATCAGCAATTTCTGATGTCTCAGTTGAAACAAAAAAATGCTTTCAGATACAGATCCTCCAAATTTAAAGCAAATGCAGGATTTATTGCATGCTGCTGAACAAGTGGGAAAACATACTTTGCAATGTGGTTTTGATTCTTTAGAGGCCTCCTGTAGAGCAGCAGTTACAGGCTCTGTCATTAGAAGGCATGCATGGTTAAAAGAACGTACATTACCAGATCATGTTAAAGCTAAACTACTGGATGCACCTTTGCAGCATGATTTTTTATTTGGAGTTAAGGCAGAAGAGGTATTAAAGAAAATGGAGGATAAGGCAAAATCTATGCAAACAGTGAAGGATTTCTTACAGGTATAGCCACCTCGATTTAGCAGAAACTGTCCAGCAAAGAATTGGTCCTTTCCAGTTTCGGACAGACCTCAAAGGGGCAGATACAGACGTCCAAGAGGTAGAGGACACCCACAAGGTCCTTGCAGGCCTCGACAATGGGGTACATCAGGCCAAAAAGAAGGGGAAGACAGGCACCAACCTTACAAAAACAGTCCCAGTGACTTCCCACTACAGCTGCCAAATGGGGGAAAACTGGCTCTTTTCTATCACAATTGTCATATGATCACCAAAGACAAATGGGTTCTCAATATCGTATCTCAAGGCTACAGGTTCCACTTTCACACTCTACCAAGGTTAAAAGGAATGCCAAATATGCCACCAAATCAGTGGGCAGAGGCTCAAAAACAAAATACAGCTCTCATGAACATGGGAGCTATTCAAAAGGTACCTCCACGGGAACAAGGACAAGGATTTTACTCAAGACTATTTCTGGTGCCCAGAAAAGACAAAGCCTGGAGCCCATTCTGGATCTTTCTTCTCTAAACACTTACCTGGATGTTCCGAAATTCAGAATGTTGACATTACAGCAGCTTCTTCCCATGCTGGGCAAGCAAGCTTGGCTCGTGACCTTGGACCTAAAGGAGGCATACCTGTATGTCCCTATCAGACAAAACTGCAGAAGATACCTCAGATTCATAGCTGGTCCAATGCACTATCAATTCTCTGCACTGCCCTTCTGCTTATCTACTGTGCCCAGGGTCTTTACAAAGTGCCTGGCACCAGTGATTGCATTTTGCAGACAAAGAGAAATTCAAATTTACCCGTACCTGTACAACTGCCTGATTCAAGCAGAGAGCAAAGACATTCTCCTAAAGCATCTGGCGTTTGTAAAAAAAAGTTAAGTTGCCTGGGGTACACAGTAAATGAAAAGAAATCAAAACTAGTGCCCTCACAAGAGATAATATTCCTGGGTGCCAGCTTGAACACAACGGCCCAGATGACTTACCTCACTCCAGACATGCAAGGACAACTGACTCAATACTTTCAATTGATGGCAACAAAGACCCAACTCCCTGCAAGAAAAATTCTGCAGGTCTTGGGTTACATGGCATCTTGCATACTATTAATTCCATATGCCAGACTGCATATGAGGAAACTACAATGGTACCTAAAGAGTGTATGGTCTCAACACTGTCAAAGTTTGGAAACAGTTGTACCACTAATACCTTGCCTTCAGAAGGAATTTCGATGGTGGGCTCAGGCTTGTCACCTCAACAAGAGTCAGCCTTTTACTCAGCCCACGGCCAGGCAAACACTGACAACAGATGCATCGGATTACGCCTGGGGAGCACACATGGCAGGAAAATGTATTCAGGGCAAGTGTCCCATAGAACAAAGGCATCTTCACATCAACCAAAAAGAGATGCTAGCAGTGCAAAATGCCCTTATAGTGTTCAAGGACCTGCTGCATCTAGGACAACTACTACTGAAGACAGACAACACCACAGTTATGTGGAACATAAGCAAGCAAGGGGGCACCCATTCCTACCCCCTCTGCAGACAAGCCATGACTTTGTGGAACACAGCCATAAATGATCAAGTTCATCTACAAGCACAATTCTTGCCAGGAGAGAAAAACACACTGGCAGATGACTTAAGCAGAAATATCATGGATCCCCACGAATGGGAATTGAATCCAGAAATATTCACAATGATAACACAAAAATGGTGGAGCCCGGACATATATCTGTTCGCATCCCCAAGGAATTGCCAGCTACAGAAATTTTGCACAAGGAGTTACCATCCACAAGCATGGAAAGTGGATGCCCTCTCATTCAGCTGGAAAAACCTACAAGTATATGCTTTCCCACCTTTGCCTCTTCTTCCAAAAGTACTCATAAAAACCAGGCAAGAGAAGCCAAATATGATCCTGATTGCACCAGACTGGCCACGCCAGCACTGGTACCCAATCTTAAAAAACGTAGCACAAGGACCACCCTGGATTTTGCCTCAAATACCACATCTGCTGTCTCAGAACAACAATCAGATACTACACAACCAGCTAAAGACCTTGAACCTAGCTGCATGGAAGATACCTTAGCCAAACAAGCAGTGCCTCTCTCCAAAGCAGTTATGGATGTCATCCTGGAGGCCAGAAGGCCCAGTACCAGGAAAGCCTATTCTGATAAATGGAAGAGATTCTGTGCCTGGAACCAGGCTCATAACCTTGACCCTCTTGTGCCAAACATTCCTCAGATACTACAATATTTGACTGAGATGCTAGGCAAAGGCCTTTCCTTTTCATCCATAAAGATACACGCCTCTGCCATATCTGCCCACGACAACACGGATCCACCAATTTTCTCTCATCCCTTGCTAAAGCAGTACCTCAGATCAAAAAACATAAGACCGCCCCGTAGAGCACCAACTCCAACCTGGGACCTCAACTTTGTTTTGGAAAAATTGACCTTACCTCCTTTTGAGCCAGCTAGCACAGCAGAATTAAAATATATCTCTTGGAAAACTGCTCTGCTTCTGGCACTAACATCAGCACGAAGAGTTTCAGAATTACAGGCACTATTGGCATTGGAGCCATTCCTTATTTTCCACCAGGACAGGGTGTCTTTAAGAACTAACCCTACTTTTATGCCTAAGGTGGTTTCAAGTGCGTCTCTGAACCAAACTATTCACTTGCCAACTTTTTATCCAAAACCACAGAATAAAGGGGAGAGACTACTGCATTCTTTGGACATTCACAGGCAGTTACGCTTCTACTTGGACAAAACCAAAGCTTTCAGAAAATCTGAACAATTATTAGTTGCTTATGCTGCAGGAGCACAGGGAAAAGCCATTTCAAAACAGACTATTTCCAAATGAATAGGTCATTGTATATGCTTCTGCTATACGCACCATGGAAAACCTGTGAATACCAGCATTAGATCTCACTCCACCAGGGCAACAGCCACGTCTACGGCCTACCTCAGACGAGTACCTACCAAGGATATTTTGGAAGCAGCAATATGGAGCTCTGTGCATACCTTCACCAAGCATTACCACCTGCCTCTATACTCCAAATCCAGAGCTGGCTTCGCCTCTGCAGTGCTGCAGGGCCTTATAGCTACCCCTAATGCATTATAGTACCAGACACCCTACCTCAGCTTTGGGATTCTACCCAAGTGTAATGACTGCAGCAGTGTAACACGATGAACATAGTACAGTTTTGTATCTACCATAAATGTAGATGTTCGAGTGTTCACACTGCTGCAGTCCAGGTTACCCTCCCTCCTTCCCCTCTTCACTGCTGGTGCATACCTAGGTCATTTACCCTTTACTACGTATGGCGAGTACATGCTGGTAACTGAATGTGGTGGTTTGCTTTTCATACTTATGTTTTATTAGCAATTTGAATTGCCTACCTATTTGGGGGCACCTGACATCGGGGGCAAGAAAAACTGAAGAAAATGGCATCGGCTGCATCTTGTATACCCCTGTCGCACTGACGTCAAGGAGGAAGCGACAGCAACCAACACCGGACCAAGACTTTGGAACACAGGCCGGCTGGGGAACCGCCTGATGGCAGGATAACCCAAGTGTAATGACAGGAGCAGTGTGAACACTGGAACATCTACATTTATGGTAGGTGCAAAACTGTACTTTCTTGGAGTTAGCCTCAAGGAAAGGAGACAGCTGTGCCCAACTTACCTCAAATCCTAGATTATCTAGCAGAGCTGTTCCACAAAGTCCTATCCTTTTCTTCTATCAATATTCATGCCTCTGCCATCTCAGCTCATTATAATACTGAGCCACCTCTTTTTTCTCACCCTCTGGTCAAACAGATGTTTTTCGTGTTTCACTGTTGCAGTCATTACATTTGGGTTATCCTACTGGCAGGTTGCCCTCAGTCGGCCTGAATTCCAAAGTCTTGGGTCCTGCGTCGGTTGCTGTCACCTCTTCCCTGACGTCAGGTCGTCAGGGGTATAAAAGATGCAGCCAATGCCATTTTATTCCGTCTTTCTTGCCGAGCGGTGCCCGAAGCAGAAGCAGTTCACAAGTACCGGTCGGCCCACTCCTGAGATTTTCGTGTTCGAGTTTCAGATCCGAAGTCTTCATTTAAAAGCTAATTACCCCATTGGGGAAACTTTTTTCTTGCTCCAGACCGATGTCAGGAAAAAGCTAATAATTGTATTTCTTGTGGGAAGCAAATACCTCATAAGGACTTTCATTCTTACTGTATTCCTTGCCTAGGCCCTGACCACGACGTTGCTAGTTGTCGGTTTTGTGCTAGATTTAACCAACGCACTATTAAGCGTCGGTACGATTTTGCACTAAGCTATTTTGGGTGAAGATTTAATTATACAGTGTCGTCGGATAACCATTCGACTACCGGAGTTCACAAAAAACGCAAAGAAAAAGACAGGCAACCGAGGTCCAAAACCGACGATGAAGCTTCTCCTAAGCAAGTCGCCGGTTCTCAGTGAGGCGCTTTCGCAGCCCCTGACGTCCACTACTTTAGAGTCGCAGACCGCTACCGACTCCCATGTGGAGTCGGACAGGCCGCTGGAAACTCAAGGGTGTTTTCAGACCTAAACAATTATATGTAAAACTGACTTCAAAGACTAAAAACACCTTTAAAGGCAAAGAAACAAGTTCACCAGCCGCAAGGACAGGCCTCCATGCCCAAAAAACAGATGCTCAAAATGGCCGAAGACTTAATTACCTTGATTAGGGGTTCCCATCCCCCTCTGGATAAGAGGCCTAGGCAAGAGACAGACTATGAATCTTCAGATCAGGTTTCCATTTCTTCTGATTCCTCTTCTGATCAGGAATATTCTCTTCCCCCATATGAGGATTCTGATGCTGAAGAATCTATTCCTTCAGCTTCTCCTCCTGAGGACTACTCTTTTGGGGAAACCTTGCATACTGTGAGGGAGCCAAGATTTTTCAGAATCTAAGAAAAGGCTCAGAGACTTCCTTTTATTACCTCAACACAGGCCTCTAGCTATTCCACCTGTGTTGGACATTGTAGATGATGTGTTCTCGGAGTCTAGTCTGACCCCTGACTCTTTACCTCCAGCTACTGTTAAGCCGGACAGATACTACAGGGTCCCTGACTCTCATAAATTCCTTTTCAAAAACCCTACTGCAGACCCAGAAACTATTTCGCAGGGTCCCAAAGGGGTCAAGGCTTCTACTGCAAAAAACCCTACCCTCTCCGACAGGGATTCTAGGGCACTGGATAGATGGGGAAAAAGATTTACACATCTGTTACTTTGGCTATAAGGGCCTTAAATTGCCAGTTTCATATGCTTAAATATAAGCAATATATCATGACACTGCTTAAATAGAAAATGATGGCAAATTCTGATTGTGCAGAAAACAAAGAAATGCAGGATTTATTGCATGCAGCTGAACAAGTTGGAAAACATACTTTGCAATGTGGGTTTGATTCTCTGGAGGCCTCCTGCAGGGCCGCTGTTACAGGCTCTGTCATTAGGAGGCATGCTTGGTTAAAGGAACAAACTCTGCCTGACCATGTTGAAGCAAAATTATTAGATGCTCCTTTACAACATGATACCTTGTTTGGTGTTAAGGCAGAAGAGGTGTTAAAGAAAATGGAGGACGAAGCTAAATCTATGCAAACGGTCAAGGATTTTTTACAGGTACAGCCACCTAGATTTAGTAGACACTGGCCTACAAAGAATTGGTCCTTTCCAGTCTCAGACAGATCTTAAAGGGGCAGATCCAGATGCCCTAGAGGCAGATCACAGCCACAAGGATCCTACAGGCCTAAGCATTGGAGTGCTTCTACCTCCAAAGGTGGAGAAGACGAAGCACAATCATACAGGAAACGGTCACAATGACTTCCCCCTGCCTGCACCAAGCACTTATCTTCTGGCAGCACCCTTAGGAGGAAAACTAGCACTTTTTTTTTTCAAAATTGGCACATTATAATCCAGGACAAATGGGTTCTAGACATAGTGTCACAAGGCTACAAGTTTCATTTCTATACCCTGCCAAGGGCAAACAGTTGGCCAGACCTGCCAAAAAATCAATGGGCAGAGGCTCAAAAACAAGTCGCAGCTCTCGTGGACATGAGGGCTATTCAACAAGTGCCACAGCAAGAGCAGGGACAAGGATTTTACTCAAGACTGTGCTTGGTACCCAGAAAGGACAAAGCATGGAGACCAATACTGGACCTATCTATTCTAAACACATTCCTGGATATACCAAAATTCAAGATGTTGACCTTACAACAGCTTCTGCCCATGCTGGGCAGCAAGACTTGGCTTGTGACTTTCGACCTAAAAGAGGCATACCTGCATGTCCCAATCAGACAATCATGCAGAAGATACCTGAGATTCAAGACTGGCTCAAAGTATTACCAATTCTCCGCACTGCCCTTTGGCTTATCTACTGCGCCCAGGGTCTTCACAAAGTGCCTGGCACCAGTAATTGCCTACTGCAAAGAGGAATAAAAATATATCCCTACTTGGACGACTGCCTCATACAAGCAGAGAACAAGGACATTCTACTACAACATCTGACGTTTGTGATGAGACTTTTAACATGCCTAGGGTACACAGTCAACAAAAAGAAATCAAAACTAGTACCCTCTCAAGAGATAATATTCCTGGGTGCAAGCTTAAATACAACTACCCAGATGGCTTATCTCATTTCAGTCAAACAAAGACAACTGATTACCTATTTCAAGGAAATGGCAACAAAGACCCAGTTATCTGCAAGAAAAATTCTGCATGCTTTGGGCTTCATGGCATCCTGCACCTTACTAATTCCATATGCAAGACTGCATATCAGGAAAATTCAATGGTACCTAAAAAATGTCTGGACACACCATTGCCACAGTCTGGAAACAATGATTACTCTAATTCCCTGTCTGCAACAGGAATTTCGATGGTGGTCAAAGGCTTGTCACCAAAACAAGGGACAGCCATTCTCACTACCCCCAGCCAGGCAGAGCCTAACGATGGATGCTTCAGATTATGCCTGGGGGGCACACATGGCAGGAAGAGGCATTCAGGGCACCTGGTTCTCAAACCAAAAGCATCTACATATCAATCAAAAAGAGATGCTAACTGTTCAAAATGCCCTGACAGCCTTCAAGGACCTTCTTCATCCGGGACAACTTCTGATAAAGACAGACAACACCACGGTCATGTGGTACATAAACAAGCGGGGGGGGACACTCATTCTTATCCCCTGTGCAGGCAAGCCATGGCTTTATGGGACTCAGCATTGACTTACCAAGTTCATCTGCAGGCACAATTCCTGCCAGGAAAGGACAATACTCTGGCAGACGAACTAAGCAGAAACCTCATGGATCCCCATGAGTGGTACCTGGATCCACAAGTCTTCAACATGATAACAAAGAAATGGGGACGCCCAGACATAGATCTATTTGCCTCCCCTCAAAACAGTCAACTAAAAAGATTCTGCACAAGGACTTATCACAGACAAGCTTGGAAAGTGGACGCCTTACCTTTTGTCTGGACAAACCTATCAGTATATGCCTTTCCTCCACTGCCTCTCCTCCCCAAGGTACTCCTATAGGTCAGGCAGGAGAAACCAAAAATGATTGATTGCCCCAGACTGGCCACGCCAGCACTGGTATCCGATCTTAAGGAACTTGTCCCAATGCCCAGCCTGGACCTTACCTCAAATACCTCATCTACTATCCAAGCAAAACAGATTCTGCACAGCCAACTCAAGACCCTAAACCTGGCAGCATGGCAGATAATATAGCCCATACAAACCACACCTCTCAGTAAAGCTGTGATGGATGTAATTTTAGAAGCCAGAAGGCCTAGTACTAGAAAATCCTATGCTGGGAAATGGAAAAGATTTTCTGCTTGGAACCAAGCTTAAGGAACAGATACAGCGGTTCCAAATATTCCTCAGATTGTACAATACTTAACTGAGATGCTGGACAAAGGCCTATCTTTTTCATCAATTAAAATCCATGCCTCTGCCATTTCGGCTCATTACAATACAGAGCCACCACTCTTTTCTCATCCTTTATTAAGGCAGTACCTCAGAGGAGCCAAAAACTTAAGGCCTCCAAGGAGAACACCAATACCTGCATGAGGGACCTCAATTATGTCTTGGAAAAACTCACCTTACCTCCTTTTGAGCCAGCTGCTACAGCGGATATAAAGTTCTTATCTTGGAAAACGACTCTGCTCCTAGCAATAACTTCTGCAAGAAGAGTGTCAGAGCTACAGGCTCTCATAGCTGTGGAACCCTTTATCATTTTTTTTATCCAGACAGGGTCTCTCTGAGAACAAACCCTACATTTATGCCTAAGGTGGTATCCAGTGTAGCCCTTAACCAAACAATTAATTTGCCAACTTTTTATCCAAATCCACAGAACAAGGGGGAGAAAATTCTGCATTCTTTTGGACGTACACCGACAACTTAGATTCTACTTGGACAAAACTAAAGTTTTCAGGAAGACAATTACTAGTGGCATATGCCACAGCATCACAAGGAAAGCCAAACCCCACTAGCTGTGGATAAGTGCTGTGCTGACGAGGTCATAAGGCCGAAGTATGCATATCCACAGCTAGTGGGGTTTGGCTTTATTGGCCTGAAACTGTCCATTAAAATGAGGAAACAAGTCATGGGCATTCAGAATAGTCAGTTAGCGGAAACACCTGATGTTCATAAGGCTCATTTGCAAATATCCCATGTGCCTCTGATACAAGAGATTTGGGAGGTCACTCAGTGAAAGTTCTAGCTTTGCTGGAGTTTTCAGCTAGTTTTTACTGATTGTTTGTTCAGTGACCTTCTCACTTATTGTTTTAATCCTCAGAATTAAGGGAAAAGGATCATGCACTCCTTGCACATGCGCAGACAGCTCAGGTTCTACCTTGATGGGACTAAGCCTTTCAGAAAATCTGACCAGCTGCTAGTCAGCTTTGCTACAGGGGCAGAGGGCAAGGTCATTTCAATGCAAACCATTTCCAAATGGATAGCACACTGCATCCATTTCTGCTACAATCACCGTGGAAAACCTACCCCACAGGGGATCAGAACTCATCCTACTAGGGCTACCTCAACCTCTACAGCAATTCTCAGTGGAGTCCCTGCGGGACATCGTGGAAGTTGCAACCTACACCTTCACCAAGCATTACCACTTACCTGTCTTTTCTAAATCCAGAGCTGGATTTGCCACAGTAGTCTTACAACGCCTGCTAGCCAGCCCTACTATTTCCTGGCTGCCTCCACCCTTCCTCAGCTTTGGGAATCAACCCAAATGTGATGACTGCATCAGTGAAACACAAAGAACATAGTACAGTTGTGTACACTTACCATAAATGTAGATGTTCGAGTGTATTCACTGTTGCAGTCCTGGTTACCCTCCCACCAGCCCCCTGATTCTTCTATGCTTTCTACCCATCCTCCTTTTGGCCATATCTTATGGCTATGGGATTTACTTTTTACTGGAGGTGTTCCACACCATGTAATTGCTTCCTATTTTGGAGGCTCCTGACATCTGGGGCAAGAAAAACTGATGTAATGGCATTGGCTGCATGTTTTATACCCCTGACGTCATGGAAGAGGTGACCACATCCGATGCAGAAATCCCAAGACTCTGAGGGCTGCCTGCAGACAGATAACCCAAGTGTGATGTCTGCAACAGTGAATACACTTGAACATCTACATTTATGGTAAGTGTACACAAGTCTACTCTGCCAGTTCTGTTCCCTCTTAATGCGAGAACCATTCGCCTTAGAGCTTTTATTGTAGACAGGTATTTTCATCTTCCATCTTCACATTTCGAAATGGTGTCAGTCAGCCAACAATCCGTGGACATTCCAAAAAAACAGAGGGATAGAGACAGACCACACAAGGCTAAGCCTTCCGACCACTCTACTACTAAGCAGGTCGTCAGTTCTCCGGAATTCAGTGAGGCGCTTTCCAGCCCCTGATGCCTGATTCGATATCTACGCAGTCCTCTACTGAGACCCTGTCGGAGTCTGGTATGCCACAGAAATTTTCTTCATCTTTCGAGGCTTTGGCTGTCTCTGCCTCGGTTGGGTTCGGAGCCGCGATTCAGGCACTGGCTTCCCAGGAAGGCCTTATGCCTTACTGAATCTAGACAAAAAAGTCTTCTCATCCGACTACCATTTCTCTCAGACCGTCTGATATTCTTAGCCCTAGAAGTCATGCCTCTCCTAGAAAATCTGCCTCTAGCCACCATCTTGCTCCCGCTCCAGCACCCCAAGCACAAATGCTTAAAATGGTGTAGGATCTCATTTCCCTTATCAGGGGTAGTCAGGCCACAACTTCTGAAAGGAAAAGACATCTTTCCCCAGAAATTATGACAGAACAAGATTCTGAGAAATCTGACTATTCAGATTTTGAAGAGGAACAACAACCTCTGACTGCTTAAGAGGATTCAGACAGAGGAATCCATTCCTTCTGCTCCCCCACCAGAAGACCTTTCCTTTGGGGAAAGCCTTCACGCACCCAAGGAACATTTCCAATGGGAACCTCAGGATTTCCCCCACTCTCAGAAAAGATTTAGATTTCCTGGACCTGCCCCCAGCACAGACCCCTGGTCATCACTCCTGTTCTAGAAGTAGTGGATGATGTTTTCCATGAGTCCAACTTAGCCCCCGACTCCCTCCCACCTGCACCCAGTAAACCTGACAGGTATTACAGAGTACCGGATTCTCACAAACACCTGTACAGAAATCCTGCTGCAGACCCAGACATCATTACACAGGGACCGAAAGGGGCTAAGACTAGTTCTGCCAAGAATCCTGTTCCTTCTGACATGGATTCTAGAGCTCTGGACAGATGGGGTAAAAAAGTATGCACCTCTGCAACATTAGCTATCGGAGCACTCAACTGGCAGTTCCATGTGTTAAAATATCAACAACACACTTTGGAACTATTAAAACAAAAGATTTCAACCTTTCTTGACTTTGCCAATTCGAAAGACTTAGATTTACTGCATTCTACTTGTCAAGTGGCCAAACACTCATTACACTGTAGATATGATGCCCTAGAAGCCTCAAGCAGGGCAGCAACGTCAGGATCTGTCATTAGGAGATGTGCATGTTTGAAGGAACAATCCCTCCCTTTTCATGTTAAGTCTAAACTAATTGATGCACCCCTGGATAAGGACCACTTGTTTGGAGTAACAGCAGAAGAGGTGCTTAAACAGATGGAAGACGAAGCAAAATCTATACAAACAGTAAAATATTTTTTTCAGGTTCAACCTCCCAGGTTCAGCAGGAACTTCCCTCTAAGCACTGGTCCTTCCTTGCACCTAGCAGACAGGACCAAGGTAAGCCCCGCGGGGACAGACCACCCAGGCCCCTATTCCAGGGGCAGCAGAGAACTAAACAGTGGACCACTTCCGCCCCAAAGGCAGGGAGTTCTAAGCCACCCTTCTCTGTCAAAAACTCTGTGACTCCCTCTTCCCTCTGCCTGCCTTTCACTCACCAAAAGCTAGGAGGAAGGGTCTCCCTCTGCAAAGAAAATTGTCTTTCTTTAACAAAGGACCAATGGGTCTTAAAGATAATTTTTCAGGGATACAAATTCTCTTTCAACGAACTCCCAATTTCAAGAAGGTACCCAGACTTGCCTCCAAATCACTGAGCAAAGGTATTGAAACAAGTACACACACTCATATCCCGGGGGCAGTAGAACCTGTTGCCTCAGATCAAACAGGCAAAGGTTTTTATTTCAGACTATTCCTTGATGTTCTTCGTGTTTCACTGTTACAGTCGTCACATTCGGGTTATCTGCTTGCAGTAACCCTCAGTCGGCTTGATTATCAAAGTCTTGGGTCCTGCGTCAGTTGCTGTCTCATCTTCCATGACGTCAGGTAGTCAGGGGTATAAAGCATGCAGCAGACGCCATTACATCAGTCTTTCTTGCTGTGCAGTGCCCGAAGCAGAAGCAGTTCACAAGTGCTGGTTGGCCGACTCCTAAAATTTTTGTTTTTGAGTTTCCGAACCGAAGTCTTCAACTAAAGCTAAGTACCTCGTTGGGGAAACTTTTTCTTGCGCTAATCTGATGTCAGTAAAAGTCAGTAGTTGTATTTCTTGTGGAAAGCAAATACCTCACAAAGCTTTTCATTTGTACTGTATTCCTTGCATAGACCCTGACCACGACGTAACTTGCTGTCAGTTTTGTGCCTTATTTAAGCAACAAACTATTCGTCCTCTGTATATTTACACTTTTAAATATTTTGGTACTCTGTTCAATTATCCAGATATGTCTAAGCCATCCGAATACAGACATTCTGAAAAACGCAAAGATAAAGACCGAGACAGGCCGCCTAGGTCCAAAGCTGCTGACGACGCTTCTCCTAAGCCAGTTCACCGGTACTCAGTGAGGCCCTTTCGCAGCCCCTGATACCCACTACTTCAGATTCGCAGGCCTCTACTGAGACCCATTCGGAGTCCGGTATGCCGCGAGATGCTTCAGCTGTGGAACCTGCGGATGTCTCTACCTTGGATGGGTCTGGAGCCGCTGTGCAGGCACCGGCTTCTGAGGGTGTATTCAGGCCTACTGACTTGCATATTAAACTGACGCCATCTACTTCTTTAAGGCCTAAAACTCAAGCCTAGAAAACTGTCGCCCAGACCGCATGGTCAGGCCTCTATGCCTAAAAAACAGATAAGAATGGCTGAAGACCTTATGACTTTAATCAGGGGAAGCCAACCTTCCCCCTCTAAGAGACCTAGGACTGAATTTGCTTATGATACTTCTGTCCAGGATTCTGAAATTTCTGTTTCCTCTGATGACCAGGATTTACCGTTATCTACCTATGAGGATTCTGATGCAGAAGCCTCTGATGATGATCTTCGTGTTTCACTGTTGCAGTCATTACATTTGGGTAATCTGCTGGCAGGTTGCCCTCAGTTGGCCTGAATTCCAAAGTCATGGGTCCTGCGTCGGTTGCTGTCTTCTCTTCCATGACGTCAGGTTGTCAGGGGTAGAAAACGTGCAGCTGATGCCATTTTCTTCAGTTTTTCTTGCCGCACGGTGCCTGAAGCAGAAGCATTATGCAAGTGCCGGTCGGCCAACTACTGAAATATTCAAGTTTGAGTTTCAGAACCGAAGTTTTCACTAAAGCTAGGTATCCCATTGGGGAAACTTTTTTCTTGCTTTTTACTGATGTCAGAAAAGTTAATAATTGTATTACTTGTGGGAAGCAAATATCTCATAAGGATTTCCATTTATACTGTATTCCTTGCCTAGGCCCTGATCACAACATGCTTGGCTGTCGGTTTTGTGCTAGATTTAACCAATGCACTATTAAGCGTCTGTATATTTTTGCATCAAAGTATTTGGGAAACAGATTTAACTTCCCAGAAATGTCATCGGATAACAATCCGACTACCGGAGTACATAAAAAACGCAAAGCAAAGGACAGAGAAAAGCAGTCGAGATCCAAAACCGACGAAGAAGCTTCTCCTAAGCCAGTCGCTGGTTCGCCGGTAATCAGTGAGACGCTTTCGCAGCCCCTGATACCCACTACCTTCGAGTCACAGGCCTCTCAGCATGCCGCAAAATACTCAAGGTATTGGACCGACGGATGCATCTCCCTCGGATGGGTCTGGAGCCGCTGAGCAGGCACCGGCTTCTGAGGGGGTATTCAGACCTCAACATTTATATACCAAACCGAAGACAGCTGCAAAACTAAAGACAAAGGCAACTTCTAAAACTAAAACACCGTCGCATGAGCCACGTGCACAGGCCTCTATGCCTAAAAAAACATGATCAAAATGGCTGAAGACCTTAATACCTTGATCAGGGGTACCCATCTCCCTCCAGATAAGAGGCCTAGGCAAGATACTGATTATGAATCTTCAGATCAGGGTTCTATTTCTTCTGATTCCTCTTCTGATCAGGACTTATCTATACCTCCCTGTGAGGATTCTGATGCGGAGGAGTCTATTCCATCTGCATCTCCTCCAGAGGATTAATCATTTGGAGAAACCTTGCATACTTTGAGGGAGCATTTTCACTGGGAGAGTCAAGACTTCTCAGAATCAAAAAAGAGGCTCAGGGATTTCCTTCTACTCCCTCAGCACAAGCCTTTAGCCATTCCCCCTGTTTTAGATATTGTGGATGATGTTTTTTCGAAGTCAAGCTTGACCCCTGATTCTTTACCTCCGGCTCCCAGTAAGCCTGACAGATACTACAGTGTCCCTGACTCGCATAAATTTTTATTCAGAAACCCTGCTGATGATCCTGAAGCTGTTTCACAAGGTCCAAAGGGAGTTAAGGCCTCAACATCAAAAAATCTTACCCCCTCTGACAGAGATTCAAGGGCACTAGACAGATGGGGAAAAAAGGTTTATACATCTGCAACCTTGGCAGTCAGGGCCTTAAACTGTCAGTTTCATATGCTTAAGTACCAACAGCATGTTATGGGATTGCTGAAACAGAAAATGATGTTGATTTCAGAATGTGCAGAAAATAAAGAATTGCAGGAATTACTGCATGCAGCTGAACAAGTTGGAAAGCATACTTTGCAATTTGGTTTTGATTCCTTAGAGGCCTCCTGCAGGGCCGCAGTTACTGGATCTGGGATTAGGAGGCATGCCTGGTTAAAGGAACAAAATTTGCTTGATCATGTTAAAGCTAAACTGCTAGATGCACCTTTACAGCATGATTCTCTGTTTGGTATTAAGGCAGAAGAGGTTTTAAAGAAAATGGAAGACAAAGCTAAGTCTATACAAACTGTTAAAGACTTCTTACAAGTGCAGCCACCAAGATTCAGTAGACACTGGCCTACATAAAATTGATCTTTTCCTGTGTCAGACAGAGCTCAAAGGGGCAAATCCAGACGCCCAAAGAGTTCAAGGTACCAGGCGCAAGATTCATTCAGGTTAAAGTAATGGGGCGCATCTACCTCCAAATCAGGGGGAGATAAAGCGAAAACCTACAGAAAACAGTCCCAATGACTTCCCTCTGCCTACACCAAGCACTTACCTTTTGACAGCACCCTTAGGGGGAAAATTAGCACTTTTTGCTCAAAATTGGCAGTTAACCCAGGACAAGTGGGTACTAAACATATTATCACATGGATGCAGATTCCATTTCCACACTCTGCCAATGGCAAACGGTTGGCCAGATCTGCCCAAAAATCAATGGGCAGAGGCACAGAAACAGGTTGCGTCCCCCATGGATATGGGGGCCATTCAACCAGTACCAGAACAGGAAAAAGGACAATGTTTTTACACAAGACTGTTCTTGGTACCTAGAAAGGACAAGGCCTGGCGGTCAGTACTGGATTTATCAATTTTGAACACATACCTAGACATTCCAAAATTCAAAATGCTGACTTTGCAGCAGCTTCTGCCCATGCAGGGCAAGAATGCTTGGCTGGTGACATTAGACCTAAAAGAGGCATACATGCATTTCCCAATAAGACAATCATGCAGAAGATACCTCAGATTCAAGGCTGGCTTAATGCATTACCAATTCTCTGCACTGCCCTTTGGTTTATCTACTGCGCCCCGGGTCTTTACAAAGTGCCTGGCACCAGTAATTGCATTTTGCAGATAAAGAAGTATACAAATATATCCTTACTTGGACAACTGTCTCATTCAAGTAGAGAACAAGGACACTCTTCTTTGACACCTGGCGTTTGTGAAAAGGCTTCTAACATGCCTAGGGTACACAATAAACGAAAAGAAATTAAAACTGGTACCCTCTCAAAAGATAACATTCCTGGGTGCAAGCTTAAATACAGCTGCCCAGATGGCGTACCTTACGCCAGACAAACAAAGGCAACTGACTACTTACTTCAAACAGAGGGCAACAAAAAGCCAGTCTTCTGCAAGACAAATTCTGCAGGCTCTGGGCTTCATAGCATCCTGCATCCTACTAATTCCATATGCAAGACTGCGTATGAGGAAACTTCAACGGTACCTAAAAAGTTTATGGAGACAACATTCACACAGTCTGGAAACAATGATTCCTCTCATTCCCTGCCTGCAACAGGAGTTTCTATGGTGGGAAAAGGCCTGTCACCAAAACATGGGATGGCCCTTCACTCTACCCCCTGCCAGCTAAACCTTAACAGACGCATCAGATTATCCCTGGGGGATCCACATGGCCGGAAGATGCATTCAGAGCATATGGGCACCAAAACAAATGCATCTACATATCAACCAGAAAGAGATGCTAGCTGTTCAAAATGCCCTAACAGCCTTCAAGGACTTACTTCATCCAGGGCAACTACTCATAAAGACGGACAACACACACTCATACCCCCTTTGCAGATTAGCCATGGCACTGTGGGACACAGCTTTGACCTACCAAATACATCTTCAAGCTCAGTTCCTGCCAGGAAAACAAAACACTCTGACAAGCAGAAACCTTATGGATCCTCACAAGTGGAAACTAAATTCACAATTCTTCGGCATGATAGCAGAGAAATGGGGGAGCCCAGACATAGATCTATTTGCCTCTCCTCAAAATTATCAGTTGAAAAGATTCTGCACAGGGACTTATCACAGACAAGCATGGAAAGTGGATGCCCTATCCTTCAGTTTATGCTTTTCCTCCTCTGCCTCTTCTACCCAAGGTCCTCCTAAAAGTCAGACAAGAGAAGCCAAAGATGATATTAATTGCCCCGGACTGGCCCCGCCAATACTGGTACCCAATCCTAAGGAACTTGTCTCAATACCCAGCTTGGACCTTGCCTCAAAGACCACAACTACTGTCCCAGCAAAACAGTCAGATCCTGCACAATCAACTACAGATTCTAATCCTGGCAGCATGGCTAATCATGTAATCATACAAACAACACCTCTCAGTAAAGCTGTGATGGATGTCATTTTGGAAGCCAGAAGGCCTAGTACTAGAAAATCTTATGCTGACAAGTGGAAGAGATTCTGTGCTTGGAATCAAGCACAAGGAACCGATACAGCAGAACCGAATATTCCTCCGATATTACAATACTTAACTGAGATGCTTGACAAAAGCCTATCTTTCTCATCAATCAAAATCCATGCCTGTGCCATTTCAGCTCATTACAACACAGAGCCACCACTCTTTTTTCATCCTTTACTAAAGCAGTATCTTAGAGGAGCCAAAATTTTCAGGCCCCCTAGAAGATCACCACTACCTGCATGGGACCTCAATTATGTGTTGGAAAAGCTCACCTTGCCTCCGTTTGAACCAGCTGCTACCGCTGATATAAAGTTCTTATCATGGAAGACAGTTCTGCTACTAGCAATTACTTCATCAAGAAGAGTTTCAGAGCTACAGGCCCTCATGGCTGTAGAGCCTTTTATCATATTTTACCCAGACAGGGTGTCTCTGAGGACAAATCCTACCTTTATGCCTAAGGTGGTTTCCAGTGTGGCTCGTAACCAAACAATTCATCTGTCAACTTTTTATCCAAATCCGCAGAACAAAGGGGAGAGAATTCTGCACTCCTTGGACGTACACAGACAGCTATGATTCTACTTGAGCAGGACTAAAGCTCTATGAAAAACTGAGCAATTACTAGTGTCATATGCTGCAGGATCAGAAGGAAAGGCTATTTCAAAGCAGACAATTTCAAAGTGGATAAGCCACTGCATCCGATGTTCATCATGCATACAGCTGCAGTAATCACAGATGGGTTCTCTGCCGTCGGGTGGTCCCTCGGTCGGCCGAATTCCAAAGTCTTGGTCCGGCGTCGGTTGTTGTCGCTTTCTCTTCTGACGTCAGTGAGGCCAGAGTATATAAGACACAGCCGACGCCATGTTCTTCAGTCTTTTTTGCCGTGCGGTGCCCGAAGCAGAAGCAGTTCGCAAGTGCCGGTCGGCCAGCTCCTGAATTACGAATATTTTGGAATCCGAAGTCTTCATTAAAGCTAAGTACCCGTTAGAAACTTTTCTTGCCTCAGACCGATGTCAGAAAAAGTTAATAATTGTATTTCTTGTGGGAAGCAAATACCGCATAAGGATTTCCATTCCCGCTGCATACCTTGTTTGGGCCCAGACCACGACGTCTCGGGCTGTCGCTTTTGCGCTACCTTCAATAAACGCACTATTAAGCGTCGGGCAGAGTTCGCCCAGCACTACTTTGGTAAAGCTTTTGATTATAAAATGTCGTCGGACACTCCGACTACCGTTTTGACCAAAAAACGCAAGGAAAAGGACTGACACGCAAGACCAGCGGTCCCCACCGACACCACGCCAAAACAGGCTACACGTGGTCCGGTTCTCAGCGAGACGCCTTTGCAGTCCCTGACTACCGACGACACTTCTTTGGCGGTGTCCTCTGTACCCGAGACCGCTGGGTCCTCGGCCCTTTCCCAGACTACAACCGAAGCCTCTGCTAATGTTGAGCCTACTAATGTGGACAGGTCCACCTCCACCCATGGTGTATTTAGGCCCTCATCTTCTTTTTCAATGAAGGCCTTTACTAAATCCAAAGCAGCCAGGCAGCCCATGAGGCCTGTTGTACAGGGCCCATCTCCAGGTCCCATGCCTTAAAAACAGATGCTTAGAATGGCTGAGGATTTAATTACTCTTATCAGAGGTTCTCAACCCCCTCCAGACAAGAGACCCAGAGTGGAGGAAGATTCTCCCTCTTCTGATCAGGGATCCATTTTATCAGAACATTCTGATGCAGAGGAACACTCTTACTCTCCTTTTGAGGATTTGGATGCAGAACAGTCAATTCCCTCTGTTATCCCCTCCTGAGGATTTTTCCTTTGGGGAAACCTTACACACCTTGAGGGAACACTTCCATTGGGAAGGCCAAGACTTTTCAGATTCCAAGAAAAGACCAAGGGAATTTCTTTTGTTACCTCAACACAGACCTCTGGCTATACCCCCTGTTTTGGACATACTGGATGATGTCTATTCGGAGGCTTGTCTTAACCCGGATTCTCTGCCTCCTGCACCAGTCAAACCTGATAGGTATTACAGAGTACCCAGCTCTCACCAATTTCTCTTCAAAAGCCATAATGCTGACCCTGAAACCATTTCACAAGGCCCCAAGGGATTGAAGGCCTCCACTGCCAAAAATCCACTTCCTGCAGAAAGGGAATCAAGATCTTTGGAAAGGTGGGGGAAAAAGGTTTATACCTCGGCCACTCTAGCCATGAGGGCTTTAAATTGTCAGTTTCATATGTTTAAATATCAACAGTTCCTGTTATCACAATTGAGGAACAAAATGTCTCAACCTGAACAACAAGATTTAAAGGAGTTACAGGATATGATGCATAGTGCAGAACAAGTGGGTAAACACACCTTACAATGTGGTTATGATGCCTTAGAGGCCTCAAGTAGAGCGGCAGCTACAGGATCAGTCATTCGCAGACATGCCTGGCTTAGGGAACAAAATTTACCTGATCATGTGAAAGCTAAACTTCTAGATGCTCCTTTACAAAAGGATGTGCTGTTTGGTACTAATGCTGAGGAGATACTACGGAAAATGGAAGAAAAAGCCAAATCTATGCAAACTGTCAAAGCTTTCTTACAGGTCCAACCACCACGTTTTAGCAGAAATTGGCCTTCAAAAAACTGGTCCTTTCCAGCCACTGACAAGCCCCAAAGAGGTAGATACAGGCGACAAGGGGCAGAGGGCAATCACAAGGATCATATAGAGGCCGACAATGGCAAACTCCAGCAAGAGGTGGCGAAGACAGTGCACAACAATACAGGAAGCAAACCCAATGACTCCCTCATTTCCATGCCAAGCATGTCTCAGCTGGCAGCACCTTTGGGAGGAAAACTAGCACTATTTGCAAGCAATTGGCATATTGTCACAACAGACAAATGGATCCTGGACATTATAAACAGAGGCTACAAATTTTAATTTCACACACTTCCAAAAATGAGAGGCATGCCAAACCTGCCACAAAATCAAAGGGCAGAGGCACAACTGCAAATTTCAAAGCTCATAAGCATGCGAGCTATTCAAGAGGTACCTACTCGCCAACAAGGTCAAGGTTTTTATTCAAGACTTTTCCTGGTACCAAGGAAAGGAACCGACTGGAGACCCATTTTGGACTTATCCACCCTAAACACATTTCTAATCGTACCAAAATTCAAGATGCTCACATTACAGCAGCTTCTTCCCATGCTGGGAAGGAGTTCTGGCTGGTAACATTGGACCTCAAGGAGGCATACCTGCATGTCCCAATCAGACAAAGCTGCAGAAGATACCTCAGATTTCTTGCAGGTTCAATCCACTATCAATTCTCTGCATTGCCCTTTGGCTTATCTACTGCGCCCAGAGTATTCACAAAGTGCCTGGCATCAGTGATTGCCTACTGCAGACTTCAAGGGATACAAATTTACCCTTATCTGGACGACTGCCTGATCCAAGCCAACAGCAAGAACATACTTCTGGAACATCTGGCATATGTGACGCGATTACTGCTTTCTCTGGGATATACAATCAACAAAGAGAAATCAAGGCTAACACCATCCCAGAAAATAACTTTCCTGGGTGCCAACTTGGACACAAACACCCAGATGGCCTACCTTACACCAGAAAAACAAGGGCAACTGTCTCAGTACTTCAAAATACTAGCAAAAAGTACCAGGCTTACTGCAAGGAAAATCCTGCAGGCTCTGGGATTCATGGCATCTTGCATTCTATTAACCCCATTTGCAAAGCTGCATATAAGGAAACTTCAATGGTACCTAAAAAACCTATGGTCTCAACACAGTCACAGTTTGGAAACAATAATACCAATAATTCCATGTTTGCAAAAGGAATTTCTATGGTGGGCCCAAGCATGTCAAGCAAACAAAGGCCTCCCATTCTGCAAGCCTCAAGCAAAACAAGTCATAACCACAGACGCCTCAGACTACGCCTGGGGGGTGCACATGACGAACAGGTGCATTCAGGGCAAATGGTCCCAAAATGAAAAGCACCTTCACATCAATCAAAAAGAAATGCTAGCAGTAATAAATGCAATTACAGCTTTCAAGGACTTCCTGCATCCAGGACAATTGCTGATAAGAACAGACAACACCACGGTAATGTGGTACATAAACAAACAAGGAGGAACACATTCTTACCCCTTGTGCAGACTAGCCATGACTCTTTGGAACTTGGCTCTGGAAAGACAAATCGAACTTCAAGCACAGTACTTGCCAGGATTGGAAAACACACTGGCAGACAATCTAAGTAGAAAAATGACAGATCCACACGAATGGAAGTTACATCCTCAGGTGTTTGCAGCAATAATCCAAGCATGGGGGAGGCCAGACATAGATCTTTTTGCCTCCCACAGGAATCATCAATTGGAAAAGTTTTGTTCAAAGACCTTTCACCCAAAGGCCTGGAGAGTGGGCGCCCTTTCATTCAGTTGGACAGCATGGACAGTTTACGCATTCCCACCTCTGCCTCTTCTGCCCAAGGTGCTTTTGAAAGCAAGAACAGACAAACCGAAGAGGATACTGATTGCTCCAGATTGGCCAAGGCAACACTGGTACCCACTCCTGAGGAGCCTAACACATACTCCTCCCTGGTCCCTGCCTCTAATGCCTCTTCTGCTGACTCAGCACAGCTACAAAACTCTTCACAGTCAGCTGAAAACACTCAATCTCGCTGCATGGAAAATTCCTTAACACCACAACAGAACCTACTCTCCAGGGAGGTACAGGATGTCATTTTGGAGGCCAGAAGGCCAGCTACTAGAAAAGCTTACTCCGCAAAATGGAAGTGGTTTTGCTCTTGGAATGAGAAAAAAGGCCAGGACCATAGAAAACTGAACTTGCCTCAGGTATTACAGTACCTAGCGGAGCTATTGAACAGTGGACTTTCTTTTTCTTCCATAAAAATCCATGCCTCAAGCCATATCTGCAGAATTCAACACGGATCCGCCTTTATTTTCTCACCCACTCTTACGACAGTTCCTCAGAGGGGCTAAGAATATAAGACCACCAAGGAAACAACCAATACCAGCCTGGGATTTTAATTACATACTAGAAAAATTAACATTGCCTCCTTTTGAACCAGCTGCCTCAACAGATTTGCAATATTTGTCTTGGAAGACAGCCTTCCTCCTGGCCATCACTTCAGCTCGTAGGGTTTCTGAACTTCAGGCCCTCATGGCGGTGCAGCCCTTTCTCATTTTCCATCAGGACAGGGTTTCCCTTACCAACCCATCATTTATGCCTAAAGTGGTATCCAGGGTAGCTTTAAATCAAGCCATACACCTACCCACCTTTTACCCCAATCCTCAAAACAAAGGGGAAAGGCTGCTACACTCCTTAGACATCCATAGGCAGCTTTGTTATTATTTGGACAGAACAAAGTCCTTCAGGAAATCAGAACAACTCTTTGTGTCCCATGCTGTAGGGGCTCAAGGGAAGCCAGTTACAAAACAGACTATTTCAAAGTGGATAGGCCACTGCATACGGTTTTGTTACTCCTATCATGGGAAATCTGCTCCTGCAGGTATCAGATCACACTCCACCAGGGCCACAGCTACCTCTACAGCCTTCCTCAGAGGCGTTCCTACCAAAGATATTTTGGAGGCAGCCACTGGGAGTTCTGTACATACCTTCACAAAACACTACCATCTGCCTTTATATTCCAGAACAAGAGCAGGCTTTGCCACTGCTGTTTTGCAGGGCATTCTGGCTCAACCCAGTTCCTCCTAGTACCTACCACCCAGTGCATAGCTTTGGGATTCTACCCATCTGTGATTACTGCAGCTGTATGCACGATGAACATAGTACAGTTTTGTACCTACCATAAATGTAGATGTTCGAGTGCTAATACAGCTGCAGTATTCCCTCCCTCCTTCCCCACTTGGTAAAGGCATGAGGCCTAGCAACCTCTTCATACTACCTGACTGGGTTATCCGGCTATGTTTTATTTGCTTGCTACCACTGATTTTGGATTATATTGCATTGCTTGTATATGTATATAAGCACTATTTAGGTATTGCCTTCCTTCTGGGGGCACCTGACATCTGGGGCAAGAAAGACTGAAGAACATGGCGTCGGCTGTGTCTTATATACTCTGGCCTCACTGACGTCAGAAGAGAAAGCGACAACAACCGACGCCGGACCAAGACTTTGGAATTCGGCCGACCGAGGGACCGCCTGACGGCAGAGAACCCATCTGTGATTACTGCAGCTGTATTAGCACTCGAACATCTACATTTATGGTAGGTACAAAACTGTACTTTTCTGCTACTTACACCATGGTAAACCCAAGGGCATTAGGTCTCATTGCACCAGAGCTGCAGCTACTTCAGCAGCCTTTCTCAGAGGAGTACCAACCAAAGAATTTCTAGAGGCTGCTACTTGGAGTTCTGTTCACACCTTTACAAAGCATTACCATTTGCCTCTCTACTCTAAGTCCAGGGCAGGCTTTGCCACTGCAGTTCTGCAGGGCCTTATAGCTGCCCCTAATGCTGTTTAGCTCCAGCCTACCATCCATAGCTTTGGGATTCTACCCAAATGTAATGACTGCAACAGTGAAACACGAAGAGCATAGTACAGTTGTGTACACTAAACATAAATATAGATGTTCGAGTGTATTCACTGTTGCTGTCCAGGTTACCCTCCCACCATCCCCCTGTCATTCTGAAGTTTATCTTTCCTTCACTATCTTCTACAACCTATGTGGTGTATTTGCTTGTAAATGAAGGTAAAGTTTATATTGATGCATGTATTTGTGTGTGTATATATAATATATATATATATATATATATATATATATATATATGTATGTATGTATGTATATACTGGATCTGTGATTAGAAGGCATGCCTGGCTCAAGGAGCAAAATCTGCCTGATCATGTTAAAGCTAAATTGTTGGATGCACCTTTACAGCATGATACTCTGTTTGGTAATAAGTCAGAAGAGGTTTTAAAGAAAATGGAAGACAAAGCTAAGTCTATGCAAACTGTAGAAGATTTCTTGCAAGTGCAGCCACCAAGATTCAGTAGACACTGGTCTACAAAAAAGTGGTCCTTTCCTGTGTCCAGCAGAGCTTCACGGGGCAAATCCAGGCACTCAAAAGTCTCTAGATACCAATCACAGGGTTCTTGCAGGTCAAAGCAATGGGGTGCCTCTCCCTCCAAATCTGGAGGAAACAAAGCACAACCCTACAGTAAACAGTCTCAATGACTTCCCTCTGCCATCACCAAGTACTTATCTTTTGGCAGCCCCCTTGGGGGGGGGGGGAATTAGCACTTCATGCTCAAAATTGGCAGTTGATAACCCAGGACAAGTGGGTATTAAACATAGTATCCCAGGGATACAGATTTCATTTCCATACCTTGCCAATTCCAAACGGTTGGCCAGATCTGCCACAAAATCAATGGGCAGAGGCACAGAAACAAGTTACGTCCCTCATGGATATGGGGGCTATTCAGCCAGTACGAGAACAGGAAAAAGGGCAAGGGTTTTACTCAAAACTGTTCCTAGTACCCAGAAAAGATGATGCCTGGCACCCAATACTGGATTTATCGATTTTGAACACATTCTTGGACATCCCAAAATTCAAAATGTTGACTTTGCAACAGCTTCTGCCCACGCTGGGCAAGAACGCTTGGTTAGTGATGCTAGACTTAAGAGGCATTCCTGCAAATCCCAATAAGGGAATCGTGCAGAAGATACCTCCTCTTCAAGGGTGGTTTTATGCATTACCAATTCTCTGCACTGCCCTTTGGCTTATCTACTGCACCCAGGGTCTTTACAAAGTGCCTGGCACCAGTAATTGCATTTTGCAGACAAGAATACAAATCTATCCTTCCTTGGACGACTGCCCCATTCAAGCAGAAGACAAGGACATTCTTCTTCAGTATCTGGCATTAGTAAAATGGTTTCTAACATGCCTAGGGTACACAATAAATGCAAAGAAATCACACCTGGTACCCTCTCAAAAGATTACATTCCTGGGTGCAAGCTTGGATACAACTGCCCAGATGGCTTACCTTACGCCAGACGAGCAAAGGCAGCTGACTATTTACTTCAAACAGATGGCAACAAAAACGCAGTTATTTGCAAGACAAATTCTGCAGGCTTTGGGGTTAATGGCATCCTGCATTCTACTAATTCCATATGCAAGACTGCATATGAGGAAACTACAGTGGTTTCTAAAACGTTTATGGAGTCAACATTGTCACAGTCTGGAAACAATAATTCCTCTCATTCCCTGCCTACAACAGGAGTTTCTTTGGTGGGCAGAGACATGTCACCAGAACATGGGACGATCTTTCAGTCTACCCCCTGCCACCCAAACCCTAACCGCAGACTCATCAGACTATGCTTGGGGGGCCCACCTGGCAGGGAAATGCATTCAGGGCATATGGAGCCCAAAACAAATGCATCTGCATATCAACCAGTAAGAGATGTTAGCTGTTCAGAATGCCTTGACAGCCTTCAAGGACTTACTTCATCCAGGACAACTACTGATAAAGACGGACAACACCATGGTTATGTGGTACATAAACAGGCAGGGGGGTACACATTCTTACCCCCTTTGCAGACTAGCCATGGCATTGTGGGACACAGTCTTGACTTACCAAGTACATCTTCAAGCTCAGTTCCTGCTAGGAAAACAAAATACTCAGGCACACGACCTAAGCAGAAATCTTATGGACCCTCACGAGTGGAAACTGGATCCACAAGTCTTCAGCATGATAACAGAGAAATGGGGGAGCCCAGACATAGATCTATTTGCCTCTCCCCAAAATTATCATCTGGACAAATTCTGCACAAGGACTTATCACAGACAAGCATGGAAAGTGGATGCCCTCTCCTTCAGTTGGAAAAACCTATCAGTCTATGCCTTTCCTCCTCTGCCTCTTCTTCCCATGGTCTTGCTAAAGGTCAGACAGGAAATACCAAAAAATGATCCTAATTGACCCGGACTGGCCTCGCCAGCACTGGTACCCAATTCTAAGGAATATGTCTCAATCCTTGGTACTTGCCTCAAATACCTCATCTACTGTCTCATCAGAGCAATCAAATTCTGCACAATCAGCTCCAAACTCTGAACCTGGTAGCATGGCTGATCATGTAATTATTCAAACACCACCTCTCAGTAAATCTGTGATGGATGTCATTTTGGAAGCCAGAAGGCCTAGTAATAGAAAATTTTATGCTGATAAATGGAAGTGTTTCTGTGCTTGGAACCAAGCACAAGGGACGGACACAGCAAAGCCAAATATTCCTCAGATTTTACAGTACTTGACTGATATGCTTGACAAGGGCCCATCCTTTTCATCAATAAAAATCCATGCCTCTGCCATCTCGGCTCATTAGAAAACAGAGCCTCCCATCTTTTCTCATCCTCTGCTAAAACAGTATCTCAGAGGGGCCAAAAATTTAAGGCCTCCCAGAAGATCACCAACTCCTGCATGGGACCTAAATTTTGTGTTGGAAAAGCTCACCCTGCCTCCCTTTGAACCAGCAGCTACTGCGGATATAACATTTTTATCTTGGAATACAGCTTTCCTTCTGGTAATCACTTCAGCAAGAAGAGTTTCAGAACTACAGGTCCTCATAGCTGTGGAGCCTTTTATTACATTTTACCTGGACAGGGTGTCCCTCAGGACCAATCCTTCCTTTATGCCTAAGGTGGTACTATACACCTGCCAACTTTTTACCCAAATCTGCAGAACAAGGGGGAGCGGATTCTGCATTCCTTGGACGTACACGGACAACTAAGATTCTACTTAAACAGGACAAAGTCTCTAAGAAAGTCTGAGCAGCTACTGGTGGCATTTGCTGCAGGATCAAAGGGAAAGGCTATTTCATAGCAGACTATTTCAAACTGGGTAAGCCACTGCATTCGTTTCTCCTATTTGCATCATGGTAAACCGGTGCCCAAGGGAATCGGGTCACATTCCACCAGGGCTGCAGCAGCTTTTCTCAGAGGGGTGCCAACCAAAGACATTCTAGAAGCTGTTACTTGGAGCTCTGTTCATACTTTTACAAAGCATTATCATTTGCCTCTCTTCTCTAAGTCCAGGGCAGGCTTTGTCACTGCAGTTCTGCAGGGCCCTATAGCCGCTCCTAATGCTATTTAGTTCCAGCCACCCATCCATAGCTTTGGGATTCTACCCAAATGTAATGACTGCAACAGTGAAACACGAAGACCATAGTACAGCTGTGTACACTTAACATAAATGTAGATGTTCGAGTGTATTCACTGTTGCAGTCCGGGTTACCCACCCGCCATCCCCCTTTTTTCTAAAACTTCTTTTTCCTTCACTATATTCTACAGCCTTTGTGGTGTATTTGCTTTTAGATGAATGTAAAGTTTGTTACAATTGCATTTATATATATATATATATATATATATGTATATATATATATATATATATATATATATATATATATATATATATATATATATGTGTATATATATATATATATATATATATGTATATATATATATATATATATATACATATATATATATTTTTTTGCTCCCCATTTGGGGGGCACCTGACATCTGGGACAAGAAAAACTGAAGAAAATTGCGTCGGCTGCATGTTTTATACCCCTGACGACCTGACGTCATGGAAGAGGAGACGGCAACCGACGCAGGACCCAAGACTTTGATATTCGGGCCAACTGAGGGCAACCTGCCAGCAGATTACCCAAATGTAATGACTGCAACAGTGAATACACTTGAACATCTACATTTATGGTAAGTGTACACAACTGTACTTTCCCTTCCCCCCAAGAGGATTTCTCTTTTTGTGAAACCCTTCATACTCTTAGGGAGCACTTTCGCTGGGAAAGCCAGGATTTCTCTGATTCTTAAAATAGGCTTAGGGATTTCATACTCTTACCGCAGCAGAGGCCTTTAGCTATCCCTCCTGTACTAGACATTGTTGATGCCTTTTCTGAATCTAGCTTGGCCCCTGACTCTTTACCTCCTGCTCCCAGAAAGCCTGATAGATATTACAGGGTTCCTGACTCTCACAAGTTCCTTTTTAAAAATCCTACTGCGGATCCTGAGACCATTTCACAGGGACCCAAGGGCATCAAGGCTACTACTGCCAAAAATCCTACCCCCTCTGATAGAGACTCCAGGGTGCTGGATAGATGGGGTAAGAAAGTATACACTTCTGCAACTTTGGCCATTAGGGCCTTAAACTGCCATTTTCATATGTTAAAGTATCGGCAGCATATCATTGGATTGCTTAAACAGAAAATTATGTTGATTCCTGACTGTGCTGAAAATCAGGATTTACAGGATTTAATGCATTCTGCTGAACAAGTTGGAAAGCATACTTTCCAATGTGCTTATGATTCACTAGAGGCATCTTGCAGGGCTGCTGTCACTGGGTCTGTACTTAGAAGGCATGCTTGGCTTAAGGAGCAATCTTTGCCAGATCATGTTAAAGCTAAATTGCTGGATGCTCCCTTAAATCTGGACCGCCTGTTTGGCAACAAATCAGAAGAAGTTTTTAAAAAGATGGAGGAAAAAGCTAAATCTATGCAAACTGTTAAAGATTTTCTACAAGTACAACCTCCAAGATTTAGTAGGCATTGGCACTCTAAGAATTGGTCTTTTCCTGCCTTCTTCCAGGACTTCTCAGTTCAAACCCAGGACCAGCAGCACATCCAGTCTTCAGTCCCAGGGTACGCACAGGACTAAACAGTGGGGGGCTCCCACTTCCAAATCAGGGAGTAGTGAGACTCCCCCCTATGGTAAACTGTCTCAATGATTTAACTTTAAAACTTCCAAGCACTTCTTAACTGACTACTCCTTTAGGGGGAAAGATTGCTCTGCAGGCAAAAAACTGGGAACTCATTACCCAGGACAAATGGGTTTTAAATATATCCCAAGGATACAGATTTCACTTCCACACATTACCAATCCCAAACAGTTGGCCAGATCTATCCCCAAATCAGTGGGCAGAGGCTCAAAAGCAAGTACTTTCTCTCTTAAGCATAAAGACTATTCAAACTGTACCAGAAGAGGAAAAGGGACAGGGTTTCTACTCAAGACTTTTCCTGGTAACCAGAAAAGACAACTCTTGGCGTCCTATCCTGGACATTTCTGTATTAAACACCTTTTTAGTGATTCCAAAATTCAAGATGCTAACTCTTCACCAGTTACTTCCTATGCTAGGCAAAGATGCCTGGTTGGCAATACTGGATTTAAGAGGCCTACCTGCACATCAGGCAATATTGCAGATGATACCTACACTTCAAAGCAGGCTACATGCACTATCAGTTCTCTGCACTGCCCTTTGGCTTATGTACTGCACTCAGGATATTCATGAAGTGCCTAGCTCCAGTCATTGCATTCTGCAGGCAAAGAAATATTCAAATATACCCGTACCTGGATGATTGTCTAATTCAGGCAGAAAGCCAGGACATACTTTTGAATCATCTGACATTTGTACAAAAGGTGCTAACTTGTCTGGGGTACACCGTAAACGAACAGAAATCACATCTGGTACCCTGTCAACAAATTATATTCCTGGGAGCAAGCTTGAACACAACTTCCCAGATGGCTTTCCTCACGCCAGAGAAACAAATTAATTTGACAACTTCAAACTAATGGCCACAAAAACCCTGTTTATCTGCAAGGCAAATACTGCAAGCCTTCTGGTTCATGGCCTCCTGCATTCTACTAATTTCATATGCAAGACTGCATATGAGGAAACTACAATGGTATCTAAAAAGCCTATGGTGTCAACATTCTCAGGATCTAGAAGCAAGGATTCCTATCCTACCTTGCCTATAGTTAGAGTTCTTTTGGTGGGCAGAGGCCTGCCACCAAATCAAGGGACTTCCATTCACTCTACCCCCTGCCACTGAAACCCTGATAAGACGCCTCAGACTATGCATGGGGGACTCGCCTGGCAGGAAAGTGCATTCAGGGCAAATGGAACCCAAGTCAAATGCAGCTGCATATCAATCAAAAGAAATGTTAGCTGTACAGAATGCTCTGACAGCCTTCAAGGACCACATTCTTCCAGGACAATTAATGGTAAGGACGGACAACACCACTGTTATGTGGTACATAAGCAGGGGGGTAACCATTCTTTTACCCTCTCTGCAGACTAGCGATGGCTCTGTGGAACATATCCTTGAGCTACTAAGTGCATCTACAGGCTCAGTTCCTGCCAGGAAAACTAAATACACTGGCAGACGAACTCAGCAGAAATCTCATGGACACACTCAAGTGGAAACTGGAACCAAAGATTTTAAACATGTTGATAAACAAATGGGGGAGCCCAGATATAGACCTGTTTGCCTCTCCCCAGAACTACCAATTGGACAAATTCTGCACAAGGACTCCCCACAAACAAGCTTGGACAATGGATGCCCTGTCCTTCAGCTGGAAAACTCTTATCAGTTTATGCCTTTCCTCCTCTGCATTTCCTATCCAAAGTATTACTAAAGATCAAACAGGACAAACCAAGGACGATACTGATTGCACCAGACTGGCCACGCCAACACTGGTACCTCCTCTTGTGCAGTCTGTCACTGCTGGCTCCTTGGCACCTGCCTCAGACCCCTTCCCTGCTGTCACAGCAGGAGAGCCAGATTACGCATCCTAAGCTTCAAACCCTAACCCTGGCAGCCTGGCTAATTTCCTAATCTGTCCATTACCATCCCTCAGTAAACAAGTGTTGGATGTCATTTTGAAGGCAAGGAGGCCTAGTACTAGAAAATCTTATGCTGAAAAATGGAAAAGATTCTGTGCCTGGAACCAAACTCAAGGGATGGGCACAGCAGCGCCCAATTTACCCCAGAATCTTCAGTAGTTGACTGATATGCTTCACAAGGGCCTTTCTTTTTCCTCCATCAAAATTCACGCCTCAGCCATTTCAGCTCATTAAAACACAGAACCCACCCTTCTTCTCTCATCCACTGCTCAAACAGTTCCACCCAGCAGAGCCCCAACTCCAGCCTGGGACCTTAACTTTGTATTGGAAAAACTCACTCTTCCTCCTTTTGAGCCTGCTGCAACTGCAGAGTTAAAATTTCTTTCTTGGAAAACAGCCTTCCTTTTAGCAATTACTTCAGCAAGAAAGGTATCTGAATTGCAGGCCCTTATGGCAGTGGAGCCTTTCATCATATTTCATGCGGACAGGGTGTCCCTCAGGACCAATCCCTCCTTCATGGCCAATGTGGTATCCATTGTGGCTTTTAATCAGTCCATTCATTTGCCAACCTTCTTTTCTAATCCACAGAACAAAAGGGAAAGGATACTGCACTCCTTAGATGTGCACAGACAACTTAGATTTTACTTGGATAGGACTAAACCTCAAAGGAAATCTGAACAACTGCTGGTGGCATTTACTGCAGGGGCAGAGGGGAAGGCTATTTCAAAGCAAACCATTTCTAAATGGATAGGCCATTGCATTCATTTCTGCTGTAAGCACCATGGAAAACCTATCCCACAGGGGATTAGACCCCATTCAACCAGGGCTGCATCTACCTCTACAGCCTTTCTCAGAGGTGTACCTACCTGGGACATCCTAGAAGCTGCTACCTGGAGTTCTGTACATAGTTTCACCAAGCATTACCATTTACCAATTTTCTCCAAATCCAGAGCTGGCTTTGCCACTGCAATCTTGCAGGGCCTCATAGCTGATCCTAATGCTATCTAAATGCCTCCTCCCGTCCTTAGCTTTGGGAATCTACCCAAATGTGATGACTGCAACAGTGAAACACGAAGAACATAGTACAGTTGTGTAAACTTGCTATAAATATAGATGTTCGAGTGTATTCACTGTTGCAGTCCTGGTTACCCTCCCTCCAGCCCCCTGACTTTTGGTTATACCTTTACTCTCCTTTACTATGCTTAAAAGCTTTTTGGTGTGTTTGCTTTTTTGTTGGAGGTGTAACCTTGTGTGTGTGTGTGTGTGTGTGTGTGTGTGTGTGTGTGTGTGTGTGTGTGTGTGTGTATATATATATATATATATATATCTGTGTATATATATATATATATATATATATATATATATATATATGTTCATCGTGTGACACTGCTGCAGTCATTACACTTGGGTTCCCCAGCCGGCCTGAGTTCCAAAGTCTTGTCCCGGCGTCGGTTGCTGTCTCCTCCTCCCTGACGTCAGTGCGACAGGGGTATATAAGATGCAGCCGCTGCCATTTTCTTCAGTCTTTCTTGCCGCGCGGTGCCCGAAGCAAAAGCAGTTCGCCGGTCGGCCTACTCCTGAGATTTTCATTCCGAATCCATAACTGAAGTCTTCTACAAAGCTAAGTACCCCGTTGGGGAAACTTTTTCTTGCCTCAGACCGATGTCAGTAAAAGTTAATAACTGTATTTCTTGTGGGAAGCAAATACCTCATAAGGATTTCCATTCTTATTGTATCCCATGCCTAGGCCCAGACCACGACGTTACTGCTTGTCTGTTTTGTGCTAGGTTTAATAAGCGCACTAATAAACGTTGGTTTGATTTTGTCCGACATTACTTTGGCAGAAAATTTAATTATACCACGCCGTCGGAACTTCCGACGACCGGCATTCATAAAAAGCGGAAAGACAAGGACAGTCATCCGAGGCCCAGAATTGACGACGAAGCCTCTTCTAGGCCAGTCACCAGTTCTCCGGTTTTCAGTGAGGCGCCTTCGCAGCCCCTGAAGACCGCTTCTGCAGAACCACAGGCCGCCCCCGACCCCCACGTGGAGATGGCTGGGCCTTCGGATGCACTAGCTTTTCAGCAGACCGAAACCGATCCTGCAGAGGGATCCGGAGTACCTGAGCTACCCGCAGCTTCAGAGGGTGTCTTCAGACCTACTCAGCTAAGCATTAAAACCCTCTTCTAAGTCAAAGCCTCCTTTAAAAACTAAGAAACAAGTACAGCATTTTCCAGGACAGGCCTCCATGCCTAAGAAACAAATGCTCAAAATGGCCGAAGACCTAATCACTCTGATCAGGGGTTCCCATCCCCCACCTGATAAAAGGCCTAGACAGGATGCAGATTATGATTCATCCGACCAGGGGTCCATTTCCTCAGATTCATCCTCAGACCTGGGATACTCTTTACCCCGTTATGAGGATTCTGATGCTGAGGAATCTATTCCATCAGCCTCTCCGCCTGAGGACTACTCCTTTGGGGAAACCTTACATACCATGAGGGAGCATTTCCATTGGGAAGGCCAGGATTATTCAGAATCCAAGAAAAGGCTTAGAGACTTCCTATTATTACCTCAACACAGACCCCTGGCTATTCCACCAGTGCTAGATATTGTGGATGATGTGTACAATGAATCCAGCTTAAATCCTGATTCCTTACCTCCAGCTCCACTTAAACCGGACAGATATTAGAGTCCCTGACTCTTACAAATTTCTGTATAAAAGCCCTGTTGCTGATCCTGAAACTATTTCTCAGGGACCGAAAGGGGCTAAGGCCTCATTAGCAAAGAACCCAGTTCCCTCTGACAGAGATTCCAGAGCACTAGACAGATGGGGAAAGAAAGTATATACGTTTGCAACTTTAGCAATGAAAGCCTTAAATTGCCAGTTTCACATGCTAAAATATCAGCAATTTTTGATGTCTCAGTTGAAACAAAAAATGCTTCCAGATACAGATCCTTCTAATTTTAAAGAAATGCAGGATTTATTGCATGCCGCTGAACAAGTGGGAAAGCATACTTTACAATGTGGTTTTGATTCTTTAGAGGCCTCATGCAGAGCAGCAGTTACAGGCTCTGTCATTAGAAGACATGCATGGTTAAAAGAACATACGTTACCAGATCATGTTAAAGCTAAATTACTGGATGCACCTTTACAGCAGGTTGTTTTATTTGGAGTTAAGGTAGAAGAGGTATTAAAGAAAATGGAGGATAAGGCAAAATCTATGCAAACAGTGAAGGATTTCTTACAGGTTCAGCCTCCTCGATTTAGTAGAAACTGGCCAACAAAGAATTGGTCCTTTCCAGTTAATGACAGACCTCAAAGGGGCAGATCCAGACGGCCAAGAGGTAGCGGTCAACCATAAGGTCCTTACAGGCCTCGACAATGGTGTGCATCAGGCCAGAAAGAAGGGGAAGACAGGCACCGACCATATAAAAAACAGCCCCAATGACTTCCCACTCCAGCTGCCAAACAACTCACTCTTGGCAGCCCCTTTGGGAGGAAAACTGGCACTTTTCTATCACAATTGGTATATGATCACCCAAGACAAATGGGATGTCCTTCATGGATGCATCTGCAGTCATAACAAATGGGTTGTCCTGTCGTCAGGCAGCCCTTCGGTCGGCCAGATTCCAAAGTCCGGGTCCGGCTTCGGCTGATGTCGCACTTCACCCGACGTCATCTCTGCTGGTCTTCGGGTATAAAAGCATCGGCCGACGCCATTTTCCTCAGTCTTTCTTGCCGTGGCGCAAGCAGAAGCTGTTCGCAAGTGCCGGTCGGTCAGATCCAGAGATTACTACTACCGAATACTACTTGAAGACTTCTAAAAGCTAAGTACCCGTTAGGGACTCTTTCTTGCCTCAGCCGATGTCAGAAAAAGTCAATAACTGTTTAACTTGTGGGAAACAAATACCTCATAAAGATTTCCACTCTTACTGTTTGCCTTGCTTAGGCCCAGACCACGACGTAGCAGCCTGTTCGCCTGTGCTTCCTTCAACCGACGAACGCTTAGGCGCCGGTCGGAGTTTGCTGAACAGTTTTCGGCTCAGATTTTGCGTACATTATGCCGCCGGATCCTCCGACTACCCAAATTGTTAAAAACGCAAAGAAAAGACCGACACTCGTGGTCCGCGGTTTCGGCGAAACCACGGTTAAGCAAGCATGAGTGTCTCGGTTTCGGCCGAAACCGAGAAAACTGGTCAAACTACAGCCGAATCCATGACTACTACTGAGGCCCCTGCTACCTTACCTGAACTAGCCTCAGAAATTTTGCCTACAACTGTGGATCCTACTGATCTATCAGACACTATCCCCTTGGATATCTCTACCCCAGCACGTGGTGCTGCTAGGCCTCCTGCAGCCATGTCTGTTAAGGCCTTTGCCAGGGCTAAAGCAGCCAAATCAACTAAATCAGTGCCTGTTAAACCACCCTCTCTCAGGCCCACTTTTAGTTCACAAATGCTTACTCTGGCAGAAGATTTAATATCCTTAATTAGGGGATCCCAATCTCACCCAGACAGGGCCTCTCAGCCCCCAGAAAAGAGACTTAGAGCAGAGCCCCCCGAGCCTGTGTCCTCTGATGATTCTGCGGATGACTCAGATTTTACAGACCAGCCAGAGGCTCCTTTCTCCAACTATGAAGATTCAGATGCTGAAGAATCCATTCCAGCTGCCTCTCCACCAGAGGAATTCTCCTTTGGGGAAACCTTACATGCCATGAGAGAACAATTCCAATGGCAGGGACAAGATTTCTCAGACGCAAGGAAAAGGCTTAGGACCTTTCTGCACTTACCACAACATAGGCCCTTAGCTATACCTCCTGTCCTATCTGTTGTGGACAATGCATTTAATGATGTCTGCACTGCACCTGATTCTTTACCTCCAGCCCCTGCCAAACCAGATAGATTTTACAGGGTGCCAGACACTCATCACCACCTATACAAGGCCCCACTTGCAGACCCCGAAACTATATCCCAGGGGCCTAAGGCAGTAGCCTCGACCACAGCAAAAAACCCTATTCCCTCTGAAAGGGAATCCAGGTCATTAGAGAGATGGGGAAAAAAGTCTACACCTCTGCTACTCTCTCAGCTAGAGCTTTAAACTGTCAGTTTCACATGATCCAATACCAAGAGTTTATGCTTGATCAGTTAATTAAAAAGCTGTCCTCTGATGAATCTTTAGATAAGAAATATGTATTAGAAATGGTGAATAACATCCAACAGGTTAGTAACCATTCTTTAAAATGTGGCTATGATGCACTGGAGGCTTCATTTAGATCAGCCATGACTGGCACAGTTATAAGAAGGCATGCATGGTTGAAAGAACAGGTCTTGCCGGATCATGTTAAAGCTAAGCTATTGGATGCTCCTATGGATAAGGCCAGTCTATTTGGGGAACCTGCCCAGCAGGTAATGAAGAAAATGGAAGAGAAGGCAAAATCTGTACAAACAGTCAAAGATTTCCTACAGGTTCAGCCCCCAAGGTTTAGCAGGAACTGGCCTGCCAAAAATTGGTCCTTTCCTGACTCCACAAGGTCACAAAGGGGCAGGAACAGACGTTCGAGGGGCAGAAATCAATCCAGAGGAGGTGCCTACAGAGGACGACAGTGGCAAGGCAATAACCGAGGCACACACACAACCACTGCCACTGCAACAGGACAATCACAGTGACTTGAATCTGACTTCGCCTACCAGGGAGCAAATAGCAGCACCATTAGGCGGAAAGTTAGCCTTATTCTCGAAAAATTGGCACTATATTACAAAAGACAAGTGGATTTTACAAACCATAGACCAAGGCTACCGGTTCCACTTCCACACTTTACCAGTAAAAAGAGGAATGCCAAACCTGCCCCCAAATCAAAGAATAGAAGCCCTGCATCAGATAGCGGAATTAATAAAGATGAGAGCTGTGGAAAGGGTACCAATAACAGAACAGGGCAAAGGATTCTACTCCAGACTCTTCCTAGTACCAAGAAATGAGAAAAACTGGAGACCTATTCTCGACCTGTCCATCTTAAACACATACATCATTGTCCCAAAATTCAAAATGCTGACCCTACAGCAACTTCTTCCCATGCTGGGCAAGGAGTGTTGGCTGGTAACTCTAGATCTCAAGGAGGCATACCTGCACGTCCCCATTCGACCACATTGCAGAAGATACCTCAGATTTCTTGCAGGATCAGAGCACTATCAATTCTCAGCATTGCCCTTTGGCTTATCTACTGCGCCCAGAGTATTCACAAAATGCCTGGCATCAGTAATCGCTCACTGCAGAGTACAGGGAATCCAAATTTATCCATACCTGGACGACTGCCTGTTACAAGCGGACAACAAAAGCAAGCTGACAACAGATTTACAAAGGGTCATTTACTTGCTTCAAGCCCTGGGATACACAGTCAATTTACAAAAGTCAAGGCTGACTCCATCCCAGACAAGAACTTTCTTGGGCGCGGAATTGGACACAGTAAAACAGATGGCATTCCTAACTGCAGAAAAACAAAAGAACTCCCTCTTTAC
The DNA here is from genome assembly GCF_019279795.1 of Protopterus annectens. NCBI lineage: Eukaryota > Metazoa > Chordata > Ceratodontiformes > Protopteridae > Protopterus > Protopterus annectens. The sequence goes on along the minus strand of NC_056725.1, from coordinate 13,166,205 downwards.
TTCTTGGCATTAACAAAGCAGAACAAACTAACAGCGAGAAAAGTTCTGCAGGCCTTGGGCTACATGGCATCATGCATAATCTTGGTCCCACATGCCAGACTGCATATGAGAAAGTTACAGTGGTACCTAAAGAATTTATGGTCTCAACACAGACACAGCTTAGAAACAGAAATACCACTAATCCCGTGCTTAAAACAGGAGTTCCTATGGTGGGCTCGGGCATGCCAGTCAAACCCAGGCTTACCCTTCCACAACTTTCGAGCAAACCAAACCATCACAACGGATACCTCAGACCTAGGATGGGGGGCACACATGATGGACAAATGCGTACAAGGACTGTGGACTCAGGACCAGCTGCACCTGCACATAAACCAAAAAGAAATGCTGGCAGTAAAACTGGCAATCCTAAAATTCAGACCATTCCTCAAAGAAGGCCATTTGATAAGGACAGACAACACCACAGTCATGTGGTACATCAACAAGCAGGGAGGCACTCATTCTTACCCCCTATGCAGGATGACTTTGGACCTTTGGAATCTGGCTCTAAGCTACAACATCCAGTTACAGGCAATATTTGTACCGGAAAAGAAAACACCCTAGCAGACATTTTAAGCAGAACCACCTCGGATGCTCACGAATGGATGCTACACCCGGACATCTTCAAGACCATCACAAAGAAATGGGGAATGCCACAAATAGACCTATTCGCTTCCCCACAAAATTACCAGCTCAAAAAATTCTGCACAAGGACATTCCACCCACTTGCATGGAAGGTGGACTCTCTATCCTTCAGCTGGAAAGGCCTGACAGCATATGCATTCCCACCTCTTCCCTTAATACACAAGGTACTACTGAAAATCAAAGAGGAACGTCCAAGGATAATTCTGATAGCACCGAACTGGCCAAGACAACACTGGTACCCATTACTGAGGACCATGTCTCGGGAGAAAATGTGGTCAATACCCCTGATGCCTCTGATGTTAACTCAGAACAACTACAACATCATACATCCAAACCTAAAAAACCTTGCAACTGACTGCCTGGAACATCATATAGCAGACCTTTCACAAAGGGTTAAAGACATTATCCTTGAAGCCCGCAGACCTTCAACAAGAAGGAACTATGCAGGAAAATGGAAAAGGTTCGTCATTTGGAGTACTGAAAGAGGAAAAGATGTGTCGAACATAGATATTGCTAACATTCTGGAGTACTTGGCAGAGCTTCTACATACAGGCCTGTCCTATTCCTCCATCAAGATACATGCATCAGCTATTTCAGCAGAATACAGCTTTGATCCTCCTGTCTTTTCACATCCTCTACTCAGGCAGTTCCTCAGAGGGATCAAGAATGTAAAACCTCCTAGGAAACCACCATTACCAGCATGGGACTTGAATTTTGTACTAGAAAAATTGACACTCCCTCTGTTTGAACCAGCAGCAACAGCAGACCTACAACACCTGTCATGGAAAACTGCTTTCCTACTGGCTATTACTTCAGCAAGGAGGGTTTCGGAACTACAGGCCTTAATGGCAGTGCAACCCTTCCTAATCTTCCATCAAGATAGGGTGTCCATGAGAACTAATCCTACATTTATGCCTAAGGTGGTATCCAGAGGGTCTTTAAACCAGGCAATCCACCTACCTACCTTCTTTCCCAATCCACAAAACAGAGGTGAAAGAATAATGCATACCTTGGATGTACATAGACAGTTACGCTACTACCTGGACAGAACCAAAGCTAACAGAAAAACTGACCAGCTCTTTGTAGCCTATGTAACAGGAAGGGAAGGAAAAGCAATTTCCAAACAGACAATCTCCAAATGGATAGGAAATTGCATAAGATTCTGTTACTCTTACCATGGAAAACCAATTCCACAGAACATAAGACCTCATTCTACAAGGGCTACAGCCACTACCACAGCTTTCTTAAGAGGAGTGGCAACCAAGGACATTATTGAGGTGGCTACTTGGACCTCCGTGCATACATTTGCCAAGCATTATAATTTACCTCTATACTCTAGATCCCGAGCAGGGTTTGCCACTGCTGTACTGCAAGGGATCCTGACTACACCATAATTATTATTCCTCCTCCCCTAGTTGGCTATGGTATTCTACCCATTTGTTATGACTGCAGATGCATCCATGAAGGACATAGTACAGTTTTGTACCTACCATAAATGTAGATGTCCGAACTGGATAGCATCTGCAGTCAGGATTACCCTCCCTCCTTCCCCTCTGCGGTACTCCTAGGGTATTTACCCCCTTATAGCTAGCTGGGGGGGGGGGGGTCTCTTATGGTGTATTTGTTTGTATATATGTACATACATGTTTATTTTTTGTGTTGGCCTTCTACTATTTTGGAAACATTGGCATTTATCCAAAATTTTAGCTATCCAAGAGGGAAATTGGCATCTGGGGCAAGAAACACTGAGGAAAATGGCGTCGGCTGATGCTTTTATACCCGAAGACCAGCAGAGATGACGTCGGGTGAAGTGCGACATCAGCCGAAGCCGGACCCGGACTTTGGAATCCGGCCGACCGAAGGGCTGCCTGACGACAGGACAACCCATTTGTTATGACTGCAGATGCTATCCAGTTCGGACATCTACATTTATGGTAGGTACAAAACTGTACTTTCTCAATATTATTTCAAAAGGTTACAGGTTCCATTTTCACACTCTGCCAAGATTAAAAGGAATGCCAAATCTGCCACTAAATCAATGGGCAGAGGCCCAAAAACAAATTATGGCACCCATGAACATGGGAGCTATTCAAAAGGTACCACCACAGGAACAAGGGCAAGGATTTTACTCAAGACTCTTTCTGGTTCCCAGAAAAGACAAAACCTGGAGGCCCATTCTGGATCTTTCTTCACTAATCACTTACCTGGATGTTTAGAAATTCAAAATGTTGACATTACAGCAGCTTCTTCCCATGCTGGGCAAACAAGCTTGGCTCGTGACTTTGGACCTCAAGGAGGCATACCTGCATGTCCCTATCAGACAAAACTGCAGAAGATACCTCGGGTCCTTAGCTGGTCCAATGCACTATCAATTCTCTGCACTGCTCTTTGGATTATCTACTGCACCCAGGGTCTTCACAAAGTACCTGGCACCAGTAATTGCATTTTGCGGACAGAAAGGAATTCAAAGTTACCCATACCTGGACGACTGCCTGATGCAAGCAGAGAGCAAGGACATTCTTCTACAGCATCTGGCGTTTGTAAAAAAGTTAAGTTGCCTGGGGTAAACAGTAAACGAAAAGAAATCAAAACTAGTGCCCTCAAAAGAGATAATATTCCTGGGTGCCAGCTTGAACACAACGGCCCAGATGGATTTTCTCACGCCAGACAAGCAAGGACAACTGATACAATACTTTCAATTGATGGCAACAAAGACCTGACTCCCTGCAAGAAAAATTCTGCAGGCCTTGGGCTTCATGGCATCTTGCATACTACTAATTCCATATGCCAGACTGCATATGAGGAAACTACAATGGTGCCTAAAGAGTGTATGGTCTCAACACTGTCAAAGTTTGGAAACGGTTATACCACTAATACCTTGCCTGCAACAGGAGTTTCGATGGTGGGCTCAAGCTTGTCACCTCAGCAAGGGACAGCCTTTCACTCAACCCACAGCCAGGCAAACACTGACAACAGATGCATCGGATTACGCCTGGGGAGCACACATGGCAGGAAAATGTATTCAGGGCAAGTGGTCCGCAGAACAAAGGCATCTTCACATCAATCAAAAAGAGATGCTAGCTGTACAAAATGCCCTTATAGCTTTCAAGGACCTGTTGCATCCAGGACAACTACTACTAAAGACAGACAACACCACAGTTATGTGGTACATAAACAAGCAAGGGGGCACTCACTCCTACCCCCTCTGCAGACAAGCCATGACCTTGTGGAACACCGCTATAAACGATCCAGTTCATCTGCAAGCACAATTCCTGCCAGGAGAGAAAAACACACTGGCAGACGACTTAAGCAGAAATATCATGGATCCCCATGAATGGGAATTGAATCCTCAAATATTCAGAATGATAACAAAGAAATGGTGGAGCCCGGACATAGATCTGTTTGCCTCCCCAATGAATTGCCAGCTAAAGAAATTCTGCACAAGGAGTTACCATCTGCAAGCATGGAAAGTGGATGCCCTCTCATTCAGCTGGACAAACCTACAAGTATATGCTTTTCCACCACTGCCTCTTCTCCCAAAGGTACTCATAAGAGCCAGGCAAGAAGAGCCAAAAATGATCCTGATTGCACCAGACTGGCCACGCCAGCACTGGTACCCAATCTTAAAAAACTTAGCACAAGGACCACCCTGGATTTTCCTCAAATATCACATCTGCTGTCACAGCACAACAATCAGTTACTCCACAGCCAGCTAAAGACACTAAACCTAGCTGCATGGAAGATTCCCTAGCCACGCAAGCAATGTCTCTCTCCAAAGCAGTTATGGATGTCATTCTTGAGGCCAGAAGGCCTAGTACCAGGAAAGCCTACTCAGATAAATGGAAGAGATTCTGTGCCTGGAACCAGGCTCACAGCCTTGATCCTCTTGTGCCAAACATTCCTCAGATACTACAATATTTGACTGAGATGCTGGACAAAGGCCTCTCCTTTTCATCCATCAAGATCCACACCTCTGCCATCTCTGCACATTATAACACAGATCCACCAATGTTCTCTAATCCTTTGCTAAAACCGTACCTCAGAGGGGATAAAAACATAAGACCGCCCCGTAGAGCACCTACTCCAACTTGGGACCTCAACTTTGTTTTGGAAAAATTAACTTTACCACCTTTTGAACCAGCTAGCACGGCAGAATTAAAATACATTTCTTGGAAAACTGCTCTGTTTCTGACAATAACTTCTGCAAGAAGAGTTTCAGAATTACAGGCACCAATGGCAGTGGAACCTTTCCTCATTTTCCACCAGGACAATGTGTCCTTAAGAACTAACCCTACGTTTATGCCTAAGGTGGTTTCAAGTGTGTCTCTAAACCAAACCATTCACTGCCTACTTTTTATCCAAAACCACAGAATAAAGGGGAAAAGACTACTGCATTTATTGGACATCCACAGGCAGTTACACTTCTACTTGGACAAAACCAAAGCTTTCAGAAAATCTGAGCAATTATTGGTAGCATATGCTGCAGCAGCACAGGGAAAAGCTATTTCAAAACAGACTATTTACAAATGGATAGGACATTGCATACGGTTCTGCTATATGCACCATGGAAAACCTGTGCCTACCAGCATTAGATCTCACTCCACCAGGGCAACAGCCACTTCAACTGCCTACCTCAGAGGAGTACCTACCAAGGATATTTTGGAAGCAGCAACATGGAGTTCTGTGCATACCTTCACCAAACATTACCATCTGCCTCTGTACTCTAAATCCAGAGCTGGCTTCGCCGCTGCAGGGCCTTATAGCCACCCCTAATGCCTTATAGAACCAACCACCCTACCTCAGCTTTGGGATTCTACCCAAGTGTAATGACTGTAGCAGTGTCACACGATGAACATAGTACAGTTTGTACCTACCATAAATGTAGATGTTCGGGTGTCGACACTGCTGCAGTCCAGGTTACCCTCCCTCTTTCCCCTCTTACTGGCTAGTACGTACCTAGTTCCTCTACCTTTTATTACCTATGGGGAGTATTTGCTGGTAGCTGAAAGTATGTTGTTTGCATTTCTTATGTATGTTTTATTAGCAATTTGAATTGCCTACCTATTTGGGGGCACCTGACATCTGGGGCAAGAAAAACTGAAGAAAATGGCATCTGCTGCATCTTATATACTCCTGTCGCACTGACGTCAGGGAGGAGGCGACAGCAACTGACGCTGGACCAAGACTTTGGAACTCAGGCCGGCTGGAGAACCGCCTGATGGCAGGATAACCTAAGAGTAATGACTGCAGCAGTGTCTACACTCGAACATCTACATTTATGGTAGGTACAAAACTGTACTTTTCATTGCTTCCTCCACATCCCGATAAGGGAGTCTTGCAGGAAATTCCTGCACATCAGAGCAGGCTCACAACACTTTCAGTTGTCGGCATTAGCATTTGGCTTAAATATTGCACCCAGAGTATTCACCAAATCCTTAGCCCCGGCCATAGCATTTTGCAGACAGAGAAATATACAGATTTGCCCTTATCTGGATGACTGCCTCATTCAGGCAGAGTGTAAAGAAAAGCTGCTCCAGGACCTTCTCTTTGTCAAAACCCTCCTAGCTTCCCTAGGGTTCACTATCCACGAGAAGAAATCAAAGCAAACACCCTCCAGGAAGAGTATTTTCTTGGGAGCACTGCTGAACACAGCATCCCAAATGGCCTTCCTATCCCCAGAAAAGCAGAGCTTCCTGCCTTTCTACTTTACCCAGCTGGCTTCCAGAAGTCACCTCACTGTGCGGAAGTTACTGCAAGCCTTGGGGTACATGGCATCTTGCATCATTCTAATTCCTCTGGCCAGGGTTCACATGAGGAAACTTCAGTGGTATCTAAAGAACCATTTGTGTCAACACACTCAGTCTCCAGCTACCTCTCTCCAGCTGATCCCTTGTATAAGGGCTGAGTTTCTCTGGTGGGCAGGGGGCCTTTGCCAAGAACAAGGGTCTTCCCTTCATCCTCCGCCCTACCAGCCAGACCATCAACACAAGACGCCTCAGACATTGCTTGGGGCACTCACCTAGCAGGCAGGTGCACCCAAGGTCTTTGGGATGCCCAGCACCTTGCCTTACACATCAATCAGAAGGAAATGATGGCAGTACAAAAGGCTCTGTGATCCTTCAAACCCCATCTCCTCCTCTTCTATTAAATTCCATGCCTCAGCCATTTCAGCTCTTTTCAATTCAGACCAGCCCCTCTTCTCACATCCTTTGATTAAACAATTCCTCAGAGGGGCTTCTAATATCAGACCTCCCAGAAGGTCACCCACCCGAGCCTGGAACCTGAATTATGTTTTAGAAAAACTAACCTTACCTCCATTCGAACCTGCTGCTTCAGCTGAATTGAAATACCTCTTCTGGAAGACTGCTTTCCTGCTAGCTATCATCTCAGCCAGAAGGGTTTCAGAACTTCAGGCACTCATGGCCATTGAGCCCTTCATTATTTTCCATGCAGACAGGATATTCTTTGTGTTTCACTGTTGCAGTCATTACATTTGGGTAATCTGCTGGCAGGTTGCCCTCAGTCGACCTGATTAACTAAGTCTTGGGTCCTGTGTCGGTTGCTGTCCCCTTTTTCCATGACGTCAGGGGTATAAAACCTGCAGCCGACCCATTTTCATCAGTCTTTCTAGCCGTGCGGTGCCTGAAGCAGAAGCAGTTTGCAAGTGCCGGTCGGCAGACTCCTGAAATTTTCGTTTTCGAGTTTCAGAACCGAAGTCTTCAACCTAAAGTTAAGTACCCCGTTGGGGAAACTTTTTCTTGCTCTTTACCGATGTCAATAAAAGTTAATAATTGTATTACTTGTGGGAAGCAAATACCTCATAAGGATTTTCGTTTGTACTGTATTCCTTGCCTAGGCCCTGACCACAACGTGCCTTGCTGTCAGTTTTGTGCTAAATTTAATCAACGCACTATTAAGCGTCAGTATATTTTTTCTTCTAAATATTTTGGCTCAAGATTTAACTATCCAGAAATGCCGTCTGTTAGCAATCCAACTACTGGAATACCTAAAAAACGCAAAGAAAAAGACAGAGACCGTCGAGGTCCAAAACCAACTAAGCTTCTCCTAAGCCAGTCCCCCATTCGCCGGTACTTAGTGAGGCGCTTTCATAGTTTGGTACTAGGCTATTGGCCCTTGGGCCTATACAAGCCTAGCCATAACAATTCCCTGGCTATTTCTTTACACACTATTTACTTCCCTGGACCCCTGTCTAGCAGGGTGACTGACGTGATCCCCGGGGTGAATTTCCTTTCTCCCATTCAATCATCAAGGTTCTTTTTGAAGAGGGCCAAAGAGGCGCACTCTGCTTGACATGTATGGGCAGTCTATTCCAGAGTCTGGGGAGTCTTTGGGTCAGGAACCTTTCCCTCCAGCATGTTTTGTTTATTGTGATGGCAAGATTTAGATCCCTGGAGCGTGTGGCTCTGAGGGATTTGGATTTCTTTAAGTGTAGCATGTCCAACAGCTCTGGGTTTGACATGGCATTGTATGTTAAGCAGAGATCACAGCCCTTGATACCCACTACTTTTGATTCGCAGGCCTCTACTGAGACCCATTCGGAGTCCGGTATGCCGCGAGACACTTTAAGTATTGAACCCGTGGATGTCTCTACCTTACATGGGTCCGGAGCCGCTGAGCAGGCACTGGCTTCTGAGGGTGTCTTCAGGCCTAAAGATTTGTATACTAAACCAACGCCATCTTCAAAACTAAGGCCAAAATCTACTTCTGTGTCTAAAAAAAGACGCTTGGACCACACATGTACAGGCCCCAATGCCTAAAAAATAAATGATCAAAATGGCTGAGGATTTAATTACCTTGATCAGGGGTACTCATCCGTCTCCTGCTAAGAGGCCTAGCCAAGGCACTGACTATTAATCTTCAGATCAGGTTTCTATTTCTTCTGATTCCTCTTCTGATCAGGAATTATCTATTCCACCTTATGAGGACTCTGATGCAGAAGATTCCATCCCTTTTCCTTCTCCTCCTGAGGATTTTTCTTTTGGAGAAACTTTGCATAACGTAAGGAAACACTTTCACTGTGCGAGTCAGGATTTCTCAGAATCTAAAAAGAGGCTTAGGGATTTCCTTCTTCCTCAGCATAGGCCTTTGGCTATTCCTCTTGTTCTAGACATTGTTGATGATGATTTCTCAGAATCCAGCATGGCTCCTGATTCCCTGCCTCCGGCTCCTAGTAAGCCAGACAAATATTACAGAGTTCCTGACTCCCACAAATTCCTCTTTAAAAACCCTACTGCTGACCCTGAAGCCATTTCTCAGGGTCCCAAGGGAGTTAAGGCTTCTACTGCTAAAAATCCTACCCCTTCTGATAGAGATTCCAGGTTGCTGGATAGATGGGGTCAGAAGGTTTACACGTCTGCAACCTTGGTAATCGGGGCTTTAAACTGTCAATTTCATATGCTTAAATATCAGCAGTATGTCATGGGCTTACTTAAACAGAAAATTATGTTGATTTCTGACTGTGTGGAAAATAAAGAGCTGCAGGATTTATTGCATTCAACTGAACAAGTTGGAAAACATACTTTGCAATGTGGTTTTGATTCCTTGAAGGCCTCTTGCAGGGCCGTTGTAACTGGATCTGTGATAAGAAGGCATGCTTGGCTCAAGGAGCAAAATCTGCCTGATCTTGTTAAAGCAAAATTGTTAGATGCTCTTTTACAACAGAACAGTCTATTTGGTAATAAGGCAGAAGAAGTTTTAAAAAAGATGGAAGATGAAGCTAAATCTATGCAAACTGTAAAAGATTTCCTGCAAGTGCAGCCACCCAGGTTCAGTAGGCACTGGCCTACTAAGAACTGGTCCTTTCCAGTACCCATCAGAGCCACTCTGGTCAAACCCAGGCATTCCAAAGGCTCCAGGTTTTAGTCACAAGGAACTTATAGAGCAAAGCAAATGGGGTGCCTCCACCTCCAAGTCTGAAAGTAACAAGGCATCTTCCTATGGTAAACAGTCTCGATGACTTTCCACTGCAATCACCAAGCACTTATCTTTTGGCAGCCGCTTTGGGGGGGGGGGGGGGTCTGGCACTTCATGCACAAAACTGGCAACTAATTACCCAGGACAAGTGGGTTTTAAATATAGTATCCCAGGAATACAGATTTCATTTCCACACATTGCCAATCCCAAACGGATGGCCAGATCTGCCTTCAAATCAGTGGGCAGAGGCGCAGAAACAAGTTATGTCCCTCATGAATATGGGGGCTATTCAACCTGTACTAGAAAAGGAAAAGGGACAAGTTTTTTATTTAAGACTTTTCCTGGTACCCAGAAAAGACAAATCATGGCGTCCAATTCTAGACTTATCCATTCTAAATACATTTCTGGACATTCTGAAATTCAAGATGCTGACTCTACAACAGTTACTGCCTATGCTAGGCAAGGATGCCTGGTTGGTAACTCTAGACTTAAAAAGAGGCTTACCTGCATATCCCAATGAGGGAATCTTGCAGAAGATACCTCCGCTTCAAAACAGGCTATTTGCATTACCAGTTCTCTGCACAGTCCTTTGGCTTATCTACTGCACCCAGGGTCTTCACAAAGTGCCTGGCTCCAGTAATTCCATTTTGCAGACAAAGAAACATTCAAAATTATCCTTATCTGGACGATTGTTTAATTCAGGCAGAAAACAAGGACACTCGTCTACAGCATCTGGCGTTTGTAAAAAGGCTTGTCTTGGGTACACCATAAACGAAAAGAAATTGCAACTGGTACCCTCTCTAATTACATTCCTGGGTGCAAGCTTGAATACAATTGCCCAGATGACTTACCTTATGCCAGAAAAACAAATTCAATTGATGACTTACTTCAAACAAGTGGCCAGAAAAACCCAGCTATCTGCAAGACAAATTCTGCAGGCATTGGGTTTCATGGCTTCCTGCATTCTACTAATTCCATATGCAAGACTGCATATGAGGAAACTTCAATGGTACCTAAAAAGTTTATGGAGTCAACATTGTCACAGCCTGGAAATGATTCCTATCATTCCTTGCCTGCAGCAGGAGTTCCTATGGTGGGCAGAGGCCTGTCACCAAAACAAGGGACTGTCATTCATTCCACCCCCTGCCACCCATACCCTGACTACAGATGCATCAGATTATGCTTGGGGGGCCCACCTGGCAGGGTGTTGCATTCAGGGCAAATGGGGCCCAAATCAAATGCACCTACATATCAACCAGAAAGAAATGCTAGCTGTACAGAGTTCTCTGACAGTCTTTAAGGACTTTCTTCATCCAGGACAACTACTGATAAAGAAGGACAACACCACAGTTATGCGGTACATAAACAAGCAGGGGAGTACCCATTCCTACCCCTTTTGCAGACCAGCCATGGCTTTGTGGAACACAACCTTGACTTACCAAATACATCTACAAGCTCAATTCCTGTCAGGAAAGCAAAATACTCTGGCAAATGAACTAAGCAGAAATCTTATTGACCCACATGAATGGAAACTAGATACCCAAATATTCAGCATGTTGACACGAAAATGGGGGAGCCCAGACATAGATCTTTTTGCCTCTCTCCAAATCTATCAGTTGGACAAATTCTGCATAAGAATCCATCACAAAAAAGCTTGGAAAGTGGATGCTCTGTCTTTCAGCTGGAAAAACCTATCATTCTATGCCGTTCCCCCTCTGCCTCTGCTCTCAAAGGTTTTACTAAACGTGAGACAAGAAAAACCAAAATTGATTCTGATTCCTCCAGACTGGCCTCGCCAGCACTGGTACCTGCTTCTGTGCAGTATGTCACACCTTCCTCCATGGTACCTGCCTCAGAAACCTTATCAACTATCTCAGCAGAACCATCAAATTCTGCACACTCCGCTCCAAACTCTGAATCTTGCATCATGGCTAATCAACTAATTTCATCAGTTACGCCTCTCAGTAAACCTGTGATGGATGTCATTTTGGAGGCTAGAAAGCCTAGTACTAGAAAATCCTATGCTGATAAATGGAAAAGATTCTGTGCCTGGAACCAGGCGCAAGGAATAAACACAGCAATGCCCACTATTTCTCAGATTCTGCAATATTTAGCTGAGATGCTTTACAAGGGCCTACCTTTCTCTTCTATAAAAATCCATGCCTCTGCCATTTCGGCTCATTACAACACAGACCCTCCTCTCTTTTCTCATCCCCTGCTAAAGCAGTACCTCAGAGGGGCCAAAAATGTGAGACCACCCAGGAGAGTGCCAACCCCTGCATGGGACCTCAATTGTGTGCTAGAGAAACTCACCCTACCTCCTTTTGAACCAGCTGCTACTGCAGAAATAACATTTCTCTCTTGGAAGACAGCTTTTCTTTTAGCAGTCACTTCAGCTAGAAGGATTTCAGAACTACAGGCTCTCATGGCAGTGGAACCTTTCATTATCTTTTACCCTGAAAGGGTGGCCCTCAGGACCAATCCATCCTTTATGCCTGAAGTGGTATCTAGTGTGGCTCTGAATCAGACCAGTCATCTGCCAAATTTTTTCCCAAATCCACAGAACAAGGGGGAAGCGGATTCTGCATTCATTAGATGTACACAGACAACTAAGATTCTACTTAAACAGGACAAAATCTCTAAGAAAATCTTAACAGCTATTGGTGGCATTTGCTACAGGGGCAGAGGGAAAGGCTATTTCAAAGCAGACTATTTCCAAATGGAAAAGCCATTGTATTCGTTTCTGCTACATGCACCATGGCAAACCTGTCCCTAAGGGGATCCGATCCCATTCCACCAGGGCTGCATCTACTTCTGCAGCCTTTCTCAGAGGGGTTCCTACCAGAGACATTCTAGAAGCTGCTACTTGGAGCTCAGTTTATACGTTCACCAAACATTACCATTTACCTCTCTTCTCTAAAGCCAGAGCTGGCTTTACCACTGCTGTCCTGCAGGGCCTTATAGCTTCTCCTAATTCTGTATAAATCCATTCACCCAACCATAGGTTTGGGAATCTACCCAAATGTAATGACTGCAACAGTGAAACCCGAAGAACATAGTACAGATGTTCTTCGTGTTTCACTGTTGCAGTCATTACATTTGGGTAATCTGCTGGCAGGTTGCCCTCAGTCGGCCTGATTAAAAAAGTCTTGGGTCCTGTGTTGGTTGCTGTCCCTTCTTCCATGACGGCAGGTCGTCAGGGGTATAAAACATGCAGCCGACGCCATTTTCATCAGTCTTTCTTGCCGCGCGGTGCCCGAAGCAGAAGCAGTTCACAAGTGCCGGTCAGCAGACTCCTGAAATTTTCGTTTTCAATTTTCAGAACCGAAGTCTTCAACCTAAAGCTAAGTACTCCGTTGGGGAAACTTTTTCTTGCTCCTTACCGATGTCAGTAAAAGTTAATAATTGTATTACTTGTGGGAAGCAAGTACTTCATAAGGATTTTCATTTGCACTGTATTCCTTGCCTAGGACCTGACTACAACGTGCCTTGCTGTCGGTTTTGTGCTAAATTTAATCAACGCACTATTAAGCATCGGTATATTTTTGCATCTAAATATTTTGGCCCAAGATTTAACTAACCAGAAATGTTGTTGGTTAGCAGTCCGACTACCAGAATACACAAAAAATGCAAAGAAAAAAACAGAGACAGACAGTTGAGGTCCAAAACCAATGACGAAGCTTCTCCTAAGCCAGTCGCCGGTTTGCCGGTACTCGGTGAGGCGCTTTCGCAGCCCCTGATGCCCGCTACTTTTGATTCGCAGACCTCTACTGAGACCCATTCGGAGTCCGGTATGCCACGAGACACTTTAAGTATTGAACCTGCGGATGTCTCTACCTTAGATGGGTCCGGAGCTGTTGAGCAGGCACCGGCTTCTGAGGATGGTTTCAGACCTAAAGATTTGTATATTAAACCAACGCCATCTTCAAAACGTAGGCCAAAATCAACTTCTATGTCTACAAAACTGACTTTTGGGCCACGTGCACAGGCCCCTATGCCTTAAAAAACTAATGATCAAAATGGCTGAGGATTTAATTACCTTGATCAGGGGTTCTCATCCCCCTCCTGCTAAGAGGCCTAGGCAATGCACTGATTAAGAATCATCAGATCAAGTTTCCATTTCTACTGATTCCTCTTCTGATCAGGAATTATCTATTCCACCTTATAAGGACTCTGATGCAGAAGAATCCATCCCTTCTGCTTCTCCTCCTGATGATTTTTCTTTTGGAGAAACTTTGCATACCTTAAGGGAACATTTTCACTGGGAGAGTCAGGATTTTTCAGAATCTAAAAAGAGGCTTAGGGATTTCCTTCTTCCTCGGCATAGGCCTTTGGCTATACCTCCTGTTCTAGACATTGTTGATGATGTTTTCTCAGAATCCAACATGGCTCCTGATTCCCTGCCTCCGGCTCCTAGTAAGCCAGGCAGATATTACAGGGTTCCTGACTCCCACAAATTCTTTTTTAAAAACCCTATTGCTGACCCTGAAACCATTTCTCAGAGTCCCAAGGGTGTTAAGGCCTCTACTGCTAAAAATCCTACCCCTTCTGATAGAGACTCCAGGGTGCTGGATAGATGGGGTAAGAAGGTTTACACGTCTGCAACCTTTGGTAATCAGGGCTTTAAACTGTCAATTTCATATGCTTAAATATCAGCAGCATGTCATGGGCCTACTTAAACAGAAAATTGTTGATTTCTGACTGTGTGGAAAATAGAGTTACAGGATTTATTGCATTCAGCTGAACAAGTTGGAAAGCATACTTTGCAATGTGGTTTTGATTCCTTGGAGGCCTCTTGTAGGGCCGCTGTAACTGGATCTGTGTTAAGAAGGCATGCTTGGCTCAAGGAGAAAAATCTGCCTGATCACGTTAAAGCAAAATTGTTGGATGCTCCTTTACAACAGGACAGTCTATTTGGTAATAAGGCGGAAGTTTTGAAAAAGATGGAAGATAAAGCTAAATCTATGCAAACTGTAAAATATTTCCTACAGGTGCAGCCACCCAGGTTCAGTAGGCACTAGCCTACTAAGAATTGGTCCTTTCCAGTTCCCAGCAGAGCCACTCAGGTCAAACCCAGACACTCCAAAGGCTCCAGGTTTCAGTCACAAGGAACTTACAGAACAAAACAATGGGGTGCCTCCACTTCCAAATCTGGAAGTAACAAGGCACCTCCCTACAGTAAATAGTCTCAATGACTTTCCTCTGCCATCTCCAAGCACTTATCTTTTGGCAGCCCCTTTGGGGGGAAAACTGGCACTTCATGCACAAAATTGGCATCTAATTACCCAGGACAAGTGGGTTTTAAATATAGTATCCAAGGGATACAGATTTCATTTACACACGTTGCCAATACCACATGGGTGGCCAGATCTGCCTGAAGAATCAGTGGGCAGAGGCCCAGAAACAAGTTATGTCCCTAATGAATATGGGGGCTATTCAACTAGTACCACAAAAGGAAAAGGGACAAGGTTTTAATTCAAGACTTTTCCTGGTACCCAGAAAAGACAAATCATGGCGTCCAATTCTGGACTTATCCATTCTAAATACATTTCTGGACATTCCAAAATTCAAGATGCTTGACTCTACAACAGCTGCTGCCTATGCTAGGCAAGGATGCCTGGTTGGTAACTCTAGACTTAAAAGAGGCTTACCTGCATATCCCAATCAGGGAATCTTGCAGAAGTTACCTCCGCTTCAAATCAGGCTATTTGCATTACCAGTTCTCTACACTGCCCTTTGGCTTATCTACTGCACCCAGGGTCTTTACAAAGTGTCTGGCACCAGTAATTATATTTTGCAGACAAAGAAACATTCAAATTTGTCCTTACCTGGACAATTGCCTAATTCAGGCAGAAAACAAGGACACACTTCTACAGCATCTGGCATTTGTAAAAAGGCTTCTAACTTGCCTAGGGTACACCATAAATGAAAAGAAATCACAACTGGTACCCTCTCGAATAATTACATTCATGGGTGCAAGCTTGAATACAACTGCCCAGATGACTTACCTCACG
Organism: Protopterus annectens; assembly: GCF_019279795.1. Classification (NCBI taxonomy): domain Eukaryota; kingdom Metazoa; phylum Chordata; order Ceratodontiformes; family Protopteridae; genus Protopterus; species Protopterus annectens. Next base: position 13,150,576 of record NC_056725.1, on the reverse strand, counting down.
CCAGAAAAACAAATTCAATTGATAACTTACTTCAAACATGTGACCACAAAAACCCAGCTATCTGCAAGACAAATTCTGCAGGCCTTGAGGTTCATGGCTTCCTGCATTCTACTAATTCCATATGCAAGACTGCATATGAGGAAACTTCAATGGTACCTAAAAAGCTTATGGAGTCAACATTGTCGCAGCCTGGAAACCATGATTCCTATCATTACTTACCTGCAGCAAGAGTTCCTATGGTGAGCAGAGGTCTGTCACCAAAACAAGGGACTGTCATTCATTCCACCCCCTGCCACCCAAACCCTGACTACAGACTCATCAGATTATGCTTGGGGGGGGGGGCGCATCTGGCAGGGAGATGCATTCAGGGCAAATGGAGCCCAAATCAAATGCACCTGCATATCAACCAGAAAGAGATGCTAGCTGTACAGAATGCTCTGACAGCCTTCAAGGACTTTCTTCATCTAGGGCAACTGCTGATAGACTGGCAACACCAGAGTCATGTGGTACATGAACAAGCAGGGGGGTACCCATTCCTACCCCCTTTGCAGACTCACCATCGCTTTGTGGAACACTGCCTTGACTTACTAAATACATCTACAAGCTCAATTCCTGCCAGGAAAGGAAAATACTCTGGCAGACGAACTAAGCAGAAATCTTATGGACCCACACAAATGGAAATTGGATCCACAAATCTTCAGCATGTTGACACGCAAATGGGGGAGCCCAGACATAGATCTTTTTGCCTCACCCCAAAACTATCAGTTGGACAAATTCTGCACAAGAATTCTTCACAAAAAAGCTTGGAAAGTGGATGCTGTATCCTTCAGCTGGAAAAACCTATCAGTCTATGCCATTCCCCCTCTGCCTCTGCTCTCCAAGGGCTTACTGAAAGTCATACAAGAGAAACCAAAAATTATTCTGATTGCTCCAGACTGGCCTCGCCAATATTGGTACCTGCTCCTATGCAGTATGTCACACCTCCCTCCATGGTACCTGCCTCAAACACCTTATCTACCTTCTCAGCAGAACTATCAAATTCTGCACACTCAGCTCCAAACTCTGAGTCTTGCAGCATGGTTAATCAACTAATTTCACCAGTTACATCTCTCATCAAACATGTGATGGATGTCATTCTGGAGGCTAGAAGGCCCTGTACTAGAAAATCTTATGCTGATAAATGGAAAAGATTCTGTGCCTGGAACCAATCACAAGGAATAAACACAGCAATGCCCAATATTCAGCAGATTTTGCAATATTTAGCTGAGATGCTTTACAAGGGCCAACCCTTTTCTTCCATAAAAATCCATGCCTGTGTCATTTCTGCTCAATACAACACAGAGCCTCCCCTCTTTTCTCATCCCATGTTAAAGCAGTACCTCAGAGGGGTCAAGAATTTGAGACCTCCCAGGAGAGCACCAACTTTTGCATGGGACCTCAATTTTGTGTTGGAAAAACTCTTCCTACCTCCTTTTGAACCAGCTGCTACTGCAGACATAAAATTTCTCTCTTGGAAGACAGCTTTTCTTTTAGCAGTCACTTCAGCTAGAAGGATTTCAGAACTACAGGCTCTCATGGCAGTGGAGCCTTTTATTATTTTTACCCGGACAGGCTGGCTCTCAGGACCAATCCATCCTTTATGCCTAAAGTGGTATCTAGTGTGGCTCTTAATCAGACCATTCATCTGCCAGCCTTTTTCCCAAATCCACAGAACAAGGACGAGCAGATTCTGCATTCATTGGATCTGCACAGACAACTAAGATTGTACTTAAACAGGGCAAAATCTTTAAGAAAATCTGAACAATTACTGGTGGCATTTGCTGCAGGGGCAGAGGGAAGGGCTATTTCAAAGCAGACTATTTCAAAATGGATAAGCCATTGTATTAGTTTCTGCTACATGCACCGTTGTAAACCTGCCCCCAAGGGGATCAGATCCCATTCCACTAGGGCTGCATCTACTTCTGCAGCTTTTCTCAGAGGGCTTCCTACCAGAGACATTCTAGAAGCTCCTATCTGGAGCTCAGTCCATACATTCACCAAACATTACCATTTACCTCTCTTCTCTAAATCCAGAGCAGGTTTTGCCACTACTGTCCTGCAGGGCCTTATAGCTGCTCCTAATGCTGTATAAATCCATCCTCCCAACCATAGCTTTGGGATTCTATCCAAATGTAATGACTGCAGCAGTAAAACACGAAGAACGTAGTACAGTTGTGTACACTTGCCATAAATGTAGATGTTCGAGTGTATTCACAGTTGCAGTCATGGTTACCCACCCCCCAGCCCACTGTTTTTCTCTTACTATACCTCTTCTTTCTTTTACTATGCATAAAAGCCTTTTTGGTGCATTTGCTTTTGTTTGGAGGTATATTTTTTGTGTTCTAAATTATTTTTATATATATATATATATATATATATATATATATTTATATATATTTTTTTTTTTGCTCCCCATTTGGGGGGGCACCTGACATCTGGGGCAAGAAAAACTGATGTAATGGCGTCTGCTGCATATTTTATACCCCTGACAACCTGACGTCATGGAAGAAGGGACAGCAACCGACACAGGACCCAAGACTTTGTTAATCATGCCGACTGAGGGCAACCTGCCAGCAGATTACCCAAATGTATTGATTGCAGCAGTGAATACACTTGAACATCTACATTTATGGTAAGTGTACACAACTGTACTTTATTCCTGAGGACTAGCCCCCTACTTTATGCCCAAGGTGGTATCTGATGTGACCCTCAACCAGGCCATACATCTCTACCCAGCTTCTTTCCTAACCCTCAAAACAAGAGGGAAAGTATCCTGCACTCACTAGATGAGCACAGACAACTCGTATAGTACCTGATCCTTGCTAAACCCTTCAGAAAAACAGACCAGCTTCTTGCCAGCTTTGCCCCAGGGGTAGAGGGGAAGCCCATTTCCAAGCAAACCATTTCCAAATGGATATCACACTGTATCCATTTCTGCTACAGGCTACATGGGAAATCACCCTGTAAGTCTATTCGTACCCATTCCACTAGGGCAATATCCACTTCCACAGCATTTCTCAGAGGAGTTCCTACCAGGGACATCTTGGAAGCTGCCACCTGGACCTCTCTCCATACCTTTTCAAAGCATTACTACCTACCTGTTTTCCGTAAGTCTAGGACAGAGTTTGCCTCTACAGTTCTGCAGGGCTTGCTGATCCTTGCCTAGGGCTCTAACTAATCCTTCCACCTCTCTCTTCAGCTTTGGGAATCCTCCCACAGGTGTTGACTGCAACAGAGAAACACGAAGAACATAGTACAGTTGTTCTTCGTATTTCACTGTTGCAGTCATAACATTTGGGTTATCTGCTTCCTGTAGCCCTCAGTCGGCCTGATTAACAAAGTCTTGGGTCCTGCGTCGGTTGCTGTCCCTTCTTCCATGACGTTGGGTCATCAGGGGTATAAAACTTGCAGCCAATAACATAACATCAGTCTTTCTTGCCATGCAGAGCCTGAAGCAGAAGCAGTTCGCAAGTGCCTGTTGGCAGACTCCTGAAATTTTTGTTTTCGAGTTTCAGAACCGAAGGCTTCAACTAAAGCTAAGTACCCCATTGGGGAAACTTTTTCGTGCTCCTTACCAATATCATTAAAAGTTAATAATTGCATTACTTCTGGAAAGCAAATACCTCATAAAGATTTTCCTTTGTACTGTATTCCTTGCCTACGCCCTGACCATGATGTACCTTGCTGTCGGTTTTGTGCTTTATTTAATCAGCGCATTATCCGTCGTCATATTTTTACCTCTAAATGTTTCGGTTCTCAGTTTAATTATCCAGAAATGTCGTCATTTAGCCATCCGACTACCGGGATTTCGAAGAAATGCAAAGATAAAGACAGAGGCAGGCACCTGAGGTCCAAAACTGCCTTCGACGCTTCTCCTAAGCCAGTTGCCAGTACTCAGTGAGGCGCTTTCGCAGCCCCTGATACCCACTACTTCTAATTCGCAGGCCTGTACTGAGACCCATTCGGAGTTCGGTATGCCGCGAGATATTTCAACTATGGAACCCGTGGATGTCTCTACCTTGGATGGGTCCAGAGCCACTGTGCAAGCACCAGCTTCTGAAGGTGTATTCAGTACTACAGACTTGCATATTAAACCGACGCCTCCTTCATTTAGGCCTAAATCTCGAACCATGCCTAAAACACAGATACCCAGGCCGAATGCTCAGGCCTCTATGCCTAAAAACAAATGATAGGAATGGCTGAAGATCTTTTAACTCTAATCAGGGGAAGCCATCCTCCCCCTTCTAAGAGACCTAGGACTGAAGTTGTTTATGAATCTTCTGACTAGGATTCTGATTTTCTGATTCTTCTGATGATCTGGATTTGCCCTTATCTACTTATGAGGATTCTGATGCAGAGGACTGTATTCCCTCTGCTTCCCCTCCAGAGGATTTTTCTTTTGGTGAAACCTTAGATACTCTAAGGGAGCATTTCTACTGGGAAAGCCAGGATTTTTCTGATTCAAAAAAGAGGCGTAGGGATTTCTTACTCCTGCCTCAGCATAGGCTTTTAGCTATTCCTCCTGTACTAGACATTGTTGATGATTCTTTTTCGGAATCTAGTTTGGCACCTGATTATTTGCCTCCTTCTCCCAGAAAACCTGACCGATATTACAGGGTTCCTGATTCACGCAAGTTCCTTTTTAAAAATCCTATTGCGGATCCAGAGACCATTTCACAGGGACCCAGGGAGCATTAAGGCTTCTACTGCTAAAAATCCTACCCCTTCTGATAGAGACTCCAGGGCGCGGATAGATGGGGTAAGAAGGTTTACACTTCTGCAACCTTGGTCATTAGGGCTTTAAACTGCCAGTTTCATATGTTAAAGCATCAGCAATATGTTATTAGATTGCTTAAACAGAAAATGATGTTGATTCCTGACTGTGCAGAAAATAAAGAATTACAGAATTTAATGCATTCTGCTGAACATGTTGGAAAACATAGTTTGCAATGTGGATTTGATTTATTAGAGGCCTCTTGCAGGGCTGCAATTACTGGGTCTGTGCTCAGAAGGCATGCTTGGCTTAAGGAGCAATCTTTGCCTGATCATGTTAAAGCTAAATTGTTGGATGCTCCCTTAAATCAGGACCACCTGTTTGGCAACAAGGCTGAGGAAGTTCTTAAAAAGATGGAAGATAAAGCTAAATCTATGCAAACTGTTAGATTTCTTACAAGTTCAGCCTGCTAGATTTAGTAGGCACTGACTCTCTAAGAATTGGTCCTTTCCAGCCCCTTCCAGGTCTTCTCAAGCCAAACCCTGACACAGCAGAAACCCCAGGTTTCAGTCCCAGGGGACACACAAGACTAAACAGTGGGGCATTTCCGCACCCAAATCAGGGAGTAGTAAGACTTCCCCCTATGGAAGACTGTCTCAATGACTTGCTTTTAAAACTTCCAAGCACTTCCCAACTGAATGCTCCTTTAGGTGGGAAGATTGGTCTGCAGGCCAAAAACTGGGAACTCATTACCCAGGACAAATGGGTTTTAAATAGTGTCCCAAGGATACAGATTTCACTTCCACACCTTACCAACACCAAGCGGGTGGCCAGATCTACCCCGAAATCAGTGGGCAGAGGCCCAAAATCAAGAACTCTCTCTTAAGCTCGGGGGCTATTCAGTTGGTACGAGAAGAGGCAAAGGAACAAGGTTTCTATTCAAGACTTTTTCTGGTATCCAGAAAAGGCAATACATGGCGTCCTATCCTGGACCTTTCTACTCTAAATACCTATCTGGTGATTCCAAAATTCAAGTTGCTGACTCTTCACCAACTGCTTCCTTTGCTAGGCAAAGATGTCTGGCTGACAACATTAGATTTAAAAGAAGCACACCTGCACATCCCTATCAGGGAGTCTTTCAGAAGATACTTACTCTTCAAAGCAGGCGACATGTACTATCAGTTCTCTGCACTCCCCTTTGGCTTATTTGCTGCACCCAGGGTATTCACAAAGTGCCTAGCTCTAGTCGTTGCATTCTGCAGGCAATGAAATATTCAAATATATCCATACCTGGACTGTTGTCTAATTCAGGCAGAAAGCCAGGGCATACCTATGAATCATCTGGCTTTTGTTCAAAGGGTACTGACTTTTCTGGGGTGCACCATAAATAAAAAAAAAAAATCACACCTAGTACCATGTCAACAAATTATATTCTTGGGAGCAAGCTTGAATGCAAATTCCCAGATGGCTTTCCTCACGCCAAAGAAATGGACTCATTTGACAACCTACTTCAAACAAGTGGCCACAAAAACCCAGTTATCTGCAAGGCAAATACTGTAGGCCTTGGGGTTCATGGCCTCCTGCATTCTTCTAATTCCATATGCAAGGCTGCATATGAGGAAACTGCAATGGTATCTCAAAAGCCTATGGTGTCAACATTCACAGGATCTAGAAGCTATGATTCCTGTCATACCTTGTCTGCGCCTAGAGTTCCCTTGGTGGGCAGAGGTCTGCCACCAAAACAAGGGACTACCATTCACAATATCCCCTTCCGCCCTCACCTTAAAAACAGACTCATCAGACTATGCATGGGTGGCTCACCTGGCAGGGAAGGTGCATTCAGGGAAAATGGAACCCAAGTCAAATGCACCTACACATAAATCAAAAGGAAATGTTAGCTGTACAGAATGCTCTGACAGCTTTCAAGGACCACATTCTTCCAGGACAACTAATGGTAAAGACAGGCAACACCACAGTCATGTGGTACATAAACAAGCAGGGGGGCACACACTTACCCCCTCTGCAGACTTGCCATGGCATTGTGGAACACAGCCTTGAGCTACCAAGTAGATCTACAAGCTCAATTCCTGCCAGGAAAACTAAATACACTGGCAGATGGACTAAGCAGAAACCTCATGGACCCACACGAGTGGCAACTGTAGCCAAGGATTTATAACATGTTGACAAGCAAATGGGGGACCCCAGATATAGACCTGTTTGCCTCCCCCAGAACCATCAATTGGACAAATTTTGCACAAGGATTCCCAACAAACTAGCTTGGAAAATGGATGCTGTATCCTTCAGCTGGAAAACCTGTCAGTTTATGCCTTTCCTCCTCTGTCTCTGCTCTCCAAGGTACTACTAAAATTCAAACAGGACAAGCCAAGGACGATTTTAATTGCACCAGACTGGCCACGCCAACACTGGTACCCCCTCCTGCGCAGTGTGTCATGCTTGGCCCCATGGCATCTGCCTCAGACTTCTTCCCTGTTGTCTCAGCAGGAGAAACCGATTCTGCACCCTCAGCTGCAAACCCTGAAGCTAGCAGCCTGGCTAATTACCTATTCTCTCCTTTACCACCCCTCAGTAAATTGGTGATGGATATCATTTTAGAGGCTAGGATGCCTAATACTAGAAAATCTTATGCTGCAAAATGGAAAAGATTTTGTACCTGGAACCAATCTCAAGGGATGAGCGCAGCAGTGCCCAATTTACCTCAGATTCTACAATATTTGACTGAGATGCTTCATAAGGGCTCATCTTTTTCCTCCATCAAAATTCATGCCTCAGCCATTTCAGCTCACTATAGCACAGAGCCTCCCCTCTCTTCTCTCACCCACTGCTCAAAACAGTTCCTCAGAAGGGCCAAAAATTTAAAGCCACCGAGGAGAGTTCCAACTCCAGCCTGGGACCTTAACTTTGTCTTGGAGAAACTCGCTCTTCCTCCTTTCGAGCCAGCTGCTACTGCAGATTTAAAATTCCTTTCCTGGAAAGCAGCTTTTCTTTTAGGAATCACTTCTGCAAGAAGGGTATCCAAGTTACAGGCCCTTATGGCAGTGGAGCCTTTAATCATCTTTCATGTGGACAGGGTGTCCCTCAGAACCAATCCCTCCTTTATGCCCAAGGTGGTATCCACTGTGGCTCTTAATCAGTCCATTCATTTGCCTATCTTCTTTGCTAACCCACAGAACAAGGTAACGGAAACTGCTTTCCTTAAATATGCATAGACAACTTAGATTCTACTTGGACAGGACTATACCTCAAAGGAAATCTGAACAACTGCTGGTGGCATTTGCTGCAGGGACAGAGGGGAAAGCTATTTCCAAGCAAACCATTTCAAAATGGATAGGCCATTGCATTTCATTTCTGCTATAAGCACCATGGAAAACCTATCCCCACAGGGCATCAGATCCCATTCAACCAGGGCTGCATCTACCTCTACAGCCTTTCTCAGGGGTGTCCCTACAAGGGACATCCTAGAAGGTGCTACCTGGAGTTCTGTACATTCTTTCACAAGCATCATCATTTGTCAATTTTCTCTAAATCCAGAGCTAGTTTTGCCACTGCAGTCTTACCAGGGCCTTGTATATGGTCCTAATTCTATTTAAATTCCTCCTCCCAACCTTAGCTTTGGGAATCTACCCAAATGTAGTAACTGCAACAGTGAAACCCGAAGAACCTAGTACAGTTGTGTACACTTACCATAAATGTAGATGTTAGAGTGTATTCACTGTTGCAGTCCTGGTTACCCTCCCTCCAGCCCCCTTTCTTCTTTTGGCTATACCTCTACTCTCACTTACTATGCTCAAAAAGCTTTTTGGTGTATTTGCTTATTTGTTGGAGGTATATCCTTGTATTGTAGATTTAATTGCTTCCCATTAGGGGGGCACCTGACATCTGGGCAAGAAAAACTGATGTTATGGCGTCGGCTGCATGTTTTATACCTCTGCTGACCTGACGTCATGGAAGAGTGGTCAGCAACCGACGTAGGACCCAAGACTTTGTTAATCAGGCTGACTGAGGGCTACTGCAAGCAGATAACCCAAATGTGTAATGACTACAACGGTGAATACACTCTAACATCTACATTTATGTTAAGTGTACACATCTGTACTTTTACAATGGTGCTAGTTACTCTACTGTTAAGGTACCATTAAGGGTTGTTTCAGATTTTCATGTCTGAGAAAACCATGCTACGTTAGCATCCCTAAAACTGTATAAAACTTTCTTGAAGGGTACTTTCCTTCTTTGGCCACCACTTATGGATTATATGCCTCCTTGGGATTTGACTATTTTGTTCTAAACTTTAATCCAGCCACCCTTTGAAACTGCTGCCAATGTGGACATGATTTTGTTGACCTGGAAAACACACTTTTTAGTTGCTATTACTTCAGCTTGGAGAGTGTCGGAACTTCAAGCTCCGTCTTGCAAACTCCGTACATCATCTTCTACAAGGCTATGTTGTCTTTATAGACTAATCCCACCCCCACCCCCCATTAAGGAAACCACAGTAAAAAATTTCTCCAAAGCCAACTTCATGCTTCTTAAGACAGAAGTAGTGAACTTCATGACACCCATGCAGATGGACAATACAGTTACAACTGCTGAATCCTACAAAAATGCACTCTATAAGCACTTGCATGAGTGCATGGATCGTGCTATCCCAAACAGAACCAAGACGCTATCCTTCAAAAAAAGGAAGCCAATCTGGTGGTCCCCTGCCATAAACAAACTGTACAACAGAAGGAAGAAACTGTTGCAAAAGAGAGTAAAATCCCATGAGTGGAGGAGCTCCCTGGTCAGCCTCAGTAAGAAGCTGAGATCCCTTATAAGATCCTCCATAGCTAGCTATGAAAATAAATCGCCACTAATTCCAAGGACAACCACAAAGCATTCTATAGCTATGTCAAGAATCTCAATGGCAACACCCAGATCTGCTCTGAGTTACAGCACAAAGGCACGAAAATTATAGAACCAGTTGATATTGCCAACATCCTGGCAGATAGGTTCAGTGCTAACTTTACTCTCCCCACCCCCTAAAGGGCCCATATCTATACAGGAAGAATGCAGAGTCCCTGTAATCACAACTACACAGGTGAAAGCTGCACTCTCTAAAGCCAAAAACACAGCATCCATGGGACCGGACAACATCCCAGGCTGCGTTTTACACTAACTTCAGAATGAACTGGCTCCCCACTTAAGCACCATGTTCAATAATAGCCTCACATCAGGCTTTGTGCCCACTGAATGGCGCACAGCAACAGTTATCCCACTCAACAAAGGGGGAGCCACCACTGATCCTGGGAACTATAGACCTATTAGCCTGACGAGCCTGGTCTGCAAAGCCATGGAACGTATCATCATGGAACTCATAAACAAAGACATTGGTAACCTCCAAACTCTGGATCCCACCCAGTTCGGGTTTGTGAAAGGCAGATCATGCCTCCTGAACCTGATCGACTTATTTGAGGCAGTCACCAAAGCCGTAGATGAGGGTAAGGTGGTTCACACAGCCTATCTTGACCTTGCCAAGGCTTTCAACGCCATCCCCCATTCTGGAATTATAGCTAAACTCAATAAACTAGGCATAAATCCCTACGTCACAAGATGGGTTGCCAACTGGCTCACTGACAGAACCCACACTGTAAAGGTTGCAGACTCCAAATCTGACCTCAAACCAGTGACAAGTGGAATACCACAGGGTTCCATCCTGGGACCGCTCCTGTTTGGTATCTACTTCTCTGAAGTACAGGCTAACTCAGAAGGCCTCTGGCTAATGAAGTTTGCAGATGACTGCAAACTAGGAGCCATAGTCAAGTCCCCAAATAATGTGAACATCCTACAGAAGGGTCTCTCTGAGACAGATGCCTGGTGTCAGAGCCATGGCCTCAAGCTCAATGCCAAAAAGTGCAGTGTCATCCCCTTTGGTAAAAACTCTCTACCCATGAACTACCACATATGCAGCAATCTACTTAACACCGAATGGTTGACGAGACCTTGGGACCCAGGTATCTCTCCTTTGATAGTCACATCGCCACAGTAGTCAGGAAGTCCTTCTACGTGGCACACCTCATCATAAAAGGATTCTCATCTAGGAAAAAAGAGGTCATTGTTCCCCTCTACTCGACACTCATTAGACCCACTATAGAGTACAACGCCCCTTTTGTAATGGACCTCACAAGACATCTGCAGCAGCTGGAAAGGCCACAGAAGTACCTCACAAAGAGGATTACTGGAGTCAAATGCCCTACACTGACCGCCTCAAAAAACTCCAGCTTTACTCTGTAGCATATCGCCTACTCAGAGGTGATCTCTGCCTAACATATAAAGCTATGTCAAACCCAGAGCTGTTGGACATGCTACACCTAAAGAAATCCCAATCCCTCCGAGCTACACGCTGTAGGGACCTAAACCTTGTCACCACAATAAACAGGACATGCTGGAGGGATAGATTCCTATCCCAGAGACTTCCCATACTCTGGAACAGGCTACCCATCCATGTCAAGCAAAGTTCTTCATTAGCACTCTTCAAGAAAAATCTTGATGAGTGGATGGGAAAATAAGACATACACCCCGGGGATCACTTCTGTGTCTCTGCTCGACAGTGGCACAGGAAAATAACTTTCTTGGGTGGCGTAAGCCAGGGAACCTTGTTGGCTAGGCTTGCGTAGGCCCTTGGGCCGATAGCCTAGTACCTACCTATGAGCCTATGAGAGAGGACATGCACTTCGTTGGTGTGACAGAGCAAGATGCAGAGGACAGGAAGAACTAGAATTCTGCCTCCATCATACCAAAACATTCAGTGGGACAGACCAGCTTTTTATTTGTATTTTGAAAGCGATGTTGGGTCAAGGTGTTTCAAAAGTATTTTTAGCTCGATATTTGGTTGGTATTGACACTACCTAGACCAGTCAAGACTGTCACTACTAGATCTGTTTCAAATTCCTCGGTCGTCTTTTCCTGAGCCTCAATTTAAATTTGTGTTGCTGCCACCTAGGCTAACATTCACACTTTAATTTCCCTTTATAAACTGGATTTGCTTTCAAGGAATAGTGATACTTTTGGTTCAGCTTCCCTCAGGAATATCCTTCCATAAGTCCACCCTAAGAGCTAAGTAGCTGGGGACTTATTCTCCTACATTGAGGAATGGATGAAACAGACATCAGGTATAAAAGTTATGTACTTAACATAATGATAAGTTTGTGCTGTCTAATTCCATCCTTCTTCAGCTTTCCTCCCTCTGTCGCCTTCCATTTCATGGATGATTTTGTGTGCTTCTGTTGTGACAGTATGACCTGCTTGTGAGTAAGGTGTTGCTTTCTTTCAGTTCCAGTGTTCTGTCTCAGAAACCTTTTGCATACTGAAGGTCGGTTACTTTGTTTCCTTTAATATTTTTTACTGTTCTGTCATGGGGTTACAGGCAAACTTGATCTGAGGTAATCTTGGAAGATAGGAGGTGATTAGTGGTAAGGGCACGAGCTTGAGCTCTGGAACCTGAAGTCTAAAAGCATCCAAAGTCCGATTTGAGACCCATCTGTTGAAGTATGGAGGCAAACACTTCTGTCGTTATGATAAATACATACATTTCATTTAATAGAAAAGCAAATGAACTATATTAACATTTTTCTCATTTGCAAACATTATACATCACACACTTTTTTTGTAACTATCATAAGTTAAACCTTACATAAATTGCAGAATTCCTGCCTCCCCTTAAACCTCACACATTTTCTGTGCAACTATTCGTTAAACATTACATAAATTACAGAATTCCTGGCTCACTTTCAACCTCATTCCTATTCCTGAACAATATAAACCATGTATTGTTCACACATTTTCCATTTATTTCCATGTAGTTTGCCCTTTCCCTTTTTTTAAAGATCCTTTCAGTTCTTTTGTGTGTTTTATAATCTTAAGTATTTCAAATACAGTTGGTTTAAACTTTAATTTCCATTTTGTAGTAATTGTCTTTTTGGCAGATAGCAGAATTAAACATAAAGGCCTTACTTATGGCTAAGCAATTCAGATAATGTTCCAGGTCAAAATAATAATTTCCTTAGTTTCAACCATTTGCTCACCAAATATTTGACAGTATTCTGTAGGGAACATTTTTGAAGTCGGCCAACCCATTACATTCCCAGAACACTTGTTCCCAGTTACCTCTTTCTTCTCCATCACACCTCCAACATTTGCTGTCTACCTGAAGAAAAATTCTTACGTCTGCTTAAGGTATTAAAATACCTTTGCAAACACTTCCAAGCAAAGAGCCTAAACTTTCTGGACTCTGTTGGATATGTTAGAGGCATACATATGTTCTTCCATTGTTCTGTTGTAAATTGCTTTTTAGTGTCTCTCCCCAATCTTTTCTAAACTTCTCTGATTCTTTCAGTTATTGTGCATTGCTTTATTTGCCCTACTATTTTTTTAACAGGCGTTTCTGCTCTAGATTCAACTAAAAGCTTTTCCAGAGCAAACATTCAACTTTGATTCTTCTATCCCTCTCTTTGCCTATACCCTTAACAGTCTGTGGTAGGGAAGGCAGTCTCTAGTTTGCAGTCCAAATGTCATCTTTGCCTCATCCTGCTCTTATTACCTTTCTGTCTGTAGCTGTTTGCTCCCAGCACAGTGTTTTTTTTGACTGTTTTCTCCAGTAAGTACCATCGCCCTCATGCCTGTTTTCTGTACCCCTATTTGCAGTCATCCCTATTGGCAAAATCTCCTTTCGCCCTTCTGTTGGGTTAGTTGTTGGGAGTACTTTTCTGCTACTTCATGAATATGCTAAATAATCCGAATGGTGGTGGTGGTTCTTAGTTTTCTGCATCCAAAACCCACGCTGTATTTCTTGAACTCCAGCTCCCCCGTTTCATCTTGTAGTTCTTTTCCATTTTGAATTACAGCCTTCTGCTTCCCTTAACTGTATATCTCTAAAATATCTGTTCAAATCCGGTAATCCTAAACCAACTTTTCTTTTTGGAAGGATCAATGTATCCCACGTAGCTCTTGCCTTCTCCTCCTCCCAGATAAATTCCTTCAACTGTTTTAGTTATTGTCCACAATTTCTTCTATGTTGTTAAAAATATGCCTGACCGTATGTAAAGCTTTAATTAGCTGTTCAGATGAGCTGATTAAACTGCAAAAATCAGAGGCTGAAATGGTTGAAACTGGAAGGAGCAGACTGTCAGCTTAATGATAGCACAAATTAACAACTATGCTGGTGTTCCACAGCAGGATTTGTTAATCAAAAGGGGCACATAGTGTGTTCTCTAAATCTGGCCGTGAGAAAGCAGCCATGAGCTGTACTAGAAAAGATGCAGTTGTACGACCAGAGAGAGAAATGATCCTGGGAAAACTGCCGCCGAAGTGAAAAGCATTAAGAAATGGACACTACAGAATACAGAATGTGAGTGGAAATTGATTATTCACTTTGCATCTAACAAATGAGAAGCAAGTTTAGCCCACCAGTCAGGGTATCTCAAGAGGCTGGTGTGGGATTCATGCTGCTGTATCCAGCTGTCTTCACAGAGTATTTTTCATGGAGGATCAAAGACATTTTTGATGCAGAACATAAGGAGGGGAAAAAAAAAAAACTTTATCCAACAAAGTATGCCAGCAAGCAGAAGGTGACTCCGTTTTGTATTCTTCTCATAGTAAAGCTTAAAAGGAGACTTTCCTTTGGAACATTGGAAAAGGTTTCACTGGCAAAGTGCATGAGAGGGAGAAAAAAAATCACAGGAGTTGACTAGAAGAAAACAGGAGTACCTTAAACTTGAACTAGAGTCCGGTGTTGGGCAATGGAGATGATCATCCATCAAAAATACAAAAAAATAATCTCCCTGCTTTCCCGCCTTTCTGTACTAGTCTAGTCCGGATTTCAGGCTTTGCTGAATCCAGGACTGTGGTTAAGGTTCCTGTGTTGCCCAGATCATACTTGAATAGTTAGGTGGCTTCCTTGTTCACTGTGAGAGAGGGAACTCTGAGCAGCCTATTTGTCCCTGTACAAGTGGTCCCAGCCCAGCAACTTGTAGCTCATTGGCCATATTGGGCTAATTTCTATCCTTTTGTTCTCCCTGGTATAAAAATCACTTGGCGCGGTTTTTGCGCTTGTATACAGCTCAGCAAAGCTCCTCATGGTGCCCTGCAGAGTCCTACAGGCGACCGAGAGACAAAGAGAGACTTTGGAAGTGTTTAAGTATTAATTCTTTCATTTTGTATCCCTGAAACGCTAATTCCGCCGAAAACGCGGTTATTCATTGCTTCTCTGGAACCCTACTGATATCTGCATTGCTTACTGTACTTGAAATTCATTGTTGCACTGTAAAAAAATTACTGTTTGCCGTTTTTGCTTGTATATCTGTAACATAGTTGTAGGCTACACACTCAAGTGCGCTATCCTCCGCTGTGTGTTTAGAGTTATTTAAGTTGCTGCATTTCTGTTATCTGTGAAAAAAGAAAAAATACAAAAAAATAATCTCCCTGCTTTCCCGCCTTTCTGTACTAGTCTAGTCCGGTTTTCAGGCTTTGCTGAATCCAGGACTGTGGTTAAGGTTCCTGTGTTGCCCATATCATACTTGAATAGTTAGGTGGCTTCCTTGTTCACTGTGAGAGAGGGAACTCTGAGCAGCCTATCTGTCCCTGTACGAGTGGTCCCAGCCCAGCAACTTGTAGCTCGTTGGCCATATTGGGCTAATTTCTATCCTTTTGTTCTCCCTGGTATAAAAATCGCTTAGCTCGGGCTTGCATGATTTTGCACATCGGACAGCGCTGGTTTATCTGGTTTAAAGTATTCCCGGCTCCACAAAGTCTTCTCTGCACTTTTTCCCTTGGAACTGCTGCAACTCTCAAATTAAACACTCTATTCTAAATCTAAAACCCTGCACTTGCTCATATAAGCAATTTCTATAAGTAAAGCACTAATAATCTAAATAAGCACTACATCCTCATATATTCCCCTTGAGTAATTTATCCCCTATTGGTCCTTTCTGATTCAGTTGCAAAGGAGTTCCCTATACTATTCTAGCATGTCCAAAGGTCAGTTACTGGTTTCCTCTCCAGTCCAGCTGGTGAATCTGGGAATCTTGAGGCAATGTTACAACTGCCTCATGTACACAGACAACCCTTTCCTCCTCCCAACAAGTACAAATATATGTGAGAGATGCAACCATATAGCCAAACTGGAGGCTGAGCTCTCTCGACTCAGTACTAGCGTAACCAGTCAGGAGGGGAAGGTAACCACACACACCACAAATCCAGTCTCACATAGTCCTACCACAACTGCAGACCAAACACATAAACACACAAAAACATACTCGGAGGCTCTAAATAAAAATCTGCCAAAACAGCAGAGACCTCCAAAGCAGACACCCAAGCGACCGCTACCCCAAAACAAAACACAGGCAACACATAGCTCACAAAGTCAGTGCGCCAAACAGCCACAGCCCTTAAGGCTCAACAACATACCTGATACACTTGTAATAGGTGACTCTATAGTCAGACACACTGACGTCCCGCTCACCAGGCTAAACAAAGAAAAGGTCACAGTGAGCTGCCTGTCGGGCGCTAGAATCTGCCACGTAACACAAGCACTCGGGTCACTCCAAAGCAAGTACAAATATGACTTAGTCATTGTCCATGCTGGTGTGAATGACCTGAGATGTACCTCCCTGGACTGCATGAAAAGAGACATAGAGGAGCTCTCTGATCATGTAGCCCTGGCCGATATGACCCTGACCTTGAGCAGCATCTTACCCTCACCAAGAATGATGCCTCAGTATAAAGACAAAGTGATCAATTTCAACAATTGGCCTAAGTATTGGTGTCATTCAAAGGGGATCCAGTATCTGTCTGCCTGGGATGACATGCTCGACAAGCCATGTTGCTTCGCAAGGGACGGCTTGCACCTGTCACCCCTGGGCTTTCGGATATTGGCAAAGGTTCTTGCCACTCCCATAGTGCCTTTTTTAGGCAAGGCTCAAAAGGGACAAACCCACCCCCATAGACAACACAAGTAGAAAGAAACTAAGGGTAATGCTGCTCAACGCCAGAAGTCTAAACCTCAAGATGCACTCTCTTGAAGCCCTGCTCAGTATGGAGAACATTGATGTCTGTGCAGTGACAGAAACCTGGTTCAAGGCTCCCGAGAGCACCCCAGCACTACCAGGTTATACCTCACATCATGCTTTTTGACCCCAAAACACAGACCGAACCATAAAAGGAGGGGGGAGTATCCATATTCATCAAGGACACCCACACTTCCTGGTTAGTGGCATTGCACAAAGCATCTGAGACCATCCATGTGCAACTAACAGTGGGCAAAACTGCCTTTCAGTTTGTAGCATGCTACAGACCACCCTCTCAAACTCAAGAACCCCACTCGGCCTTCCTGAAGACACTGGAGAATATGAAGGTCTCTCCAAACACCATCATATTGGGGGACTTCAACTATCCAAACATAGACTGGGAGCATTACTCAAGCCCCAACACCCTAGCCCAGAGGTTCCTAGAATTCATAAACTCAAATGCTATGGAACAATTGGTCACCACTCCCACAAGAGGGGAAAACATACTAGATCTGATCATCACCAACATGGGAACACAATGTTCCATACCAGAAGTATACCCCTCATTGGTAAGATCGGACCATAAATTAATCTCACTAGAAATCCACATCCCACCCCCACCCCCAGCACAAAAGACCACAGTGAAGAACTTCTCAAAAGCTAACTTCACACTTCTTAAAACCACAGTGGAATCCTTCAAGGCCCCCAGGCCAGTGGAAACCACGGCCCTATCTGCTGAATCCTTTATAAACACATTCTATGGACACCTTCAAGAATGCATGGATCATGCAATCCCAAATAAAACCAAGACCCATTCCCCCAAAGGCAGGCGTCCTGTCTGGTGGACCCCAGCCATAAATAAGCTTTACAACAGAAGGAGGAAGCTACTACATGATAGAGCAAAATCCGTAAAAGGGAAGGCATCTCTGATCAGTACTAGCAAAAAACTATGATCACTCATAAAAACATCCAAGGCCACTTTCGAGAGAGAAATTGCACAAGCAACAAAAGATAATCATAAGGCTTTCTTTAGTTATGTTAGAAACCTGGTTGGCAACTCCCAGATATGCTCAGAGTTGGTCCATAATAACAAAAAATACACTGAACCCTCAGACATTGCCAACATCCTGGCAGACAGGTTCAGTGCAAACACCCCCCCCCCCAAAAGGACAAATATCTATCCCAGCAGAGTGTTGCCTCCCTGACATCTCAGATGCCCAGGTGAGAGCTGCCCTCTCCAAAGCAAAAAACACAGCATCAATGGGACCGGACGGTTTCCCGGGCTACGTGCTACATTAACTCCAAGAAGAGCTATACCCTCACATAAAGCTGCTATTCAGTCTTAGCCTTACTGCAGGATATGTACCCAAAGAATGGCGTACAGCAGTAGTAGTCCCACTCCACAAAGGAGGCGCCTCTACGGACCCTGGAAACTACCGCCCCATAAGCCTGACTAGCCTGGTCTGCAAAGCTATGGAGAGGATCATTATGGAGCTCATAAACAAAGACATTGGGGACCTACAGACACTGGCTCCTACCCAATTCGGCTTTGTCAAGGGCAGATCCTGCCTCCTGAACCTGGTACATTTCTCTGAAACAGTCACCAAGGCCATTGATGAGGGTAAGGTGGTCCACACAGCCTACCTAGACCTCGCAAAAGTCTTTGACACAATACCCCACTCTGGCATCGTAGACAAACTCTCCAGCCTAAATATAAACCCCTATGTCATAAGATGGGTTGCAAACTGGCTCAAGGACAGAACCCACATGGTCAGAATTGCTGGAGCCATGTCAGACTCTAAACCAGTTACAAGTGGCATCCCACAGGGCTCAGTCCTGGGACCTCTCTTATTCGGAATATATTTTTCTGAGGTACAGGCTAACACAGGAGGACTGTGGCTGACCAAGTTCGCAGATGACTGCAAACTGGGCGCCATAATTGACTCTCCAGCTGACACAAGCATCCTCCAAAAGGGTCTCATAGAGATGGGTAACTGGTGCCAGAGCCATGGCCTTAAACTAAACGCCAAAAAGTGTATAGTTATACCCTTTGGCAAAAACAAAGTGCCCACAAATTACCACATAGGAGGTAATCCATTAAGTACAGAAGAAGTAATTAGGGACCTGGGGACCCAAGTTGATAGTAACCTCTCCTTTGACAACCACATTGCTAAAGTGGTTAGGCAGACCTTCTATATAGCCCACCTTATCATGAAAGGATTCACATCTAGATCAAGGGAGGTCATTGTGCCCCTTTACTCATCCCTCATCAGGCCCATAATTGAGTACAGTGCCCCATTTGGGATGTACCTTACCCGACATCTGCAGCAACTAGAATGACCCCAAAAGTACCTCACTAAAGAGGATCAAGGGACTCAAACAGATGCCATATGCTGCTCCGGCTAAAGAAACTGCAGCTCTACTCAGTTGCATACCGCCTACTCAGAGGCGATCTATGCCTGACGTACAAAGCCATGTCCAACCCTGAATTAATGGACATGCTCCACCTCAGAAAATCCAAATCCCTTAGAGCTACGCGATCGAGTGACTTGAACCTCAGCACAGAAATAAATAGGACATGCTGGAGGGACAGATTCATAACCCAGAGGCTCCCTTCACTCTGGAATAGAATCCCAGTCCATGTTAGGCAGAGCCCCTCACTGATTCTCCAAGAAGAATCTTGACGAGTGGATGGGAGATCGTAGGTTTATCCCGGGGATCACTTCTGTGTCAGTACTAGACAGAGGCACAGTAAACACAACCTTAAAAAGGGCACAGTAAACTCATTCCAAGGGGTGGTGAAAGCCAAACACACTCTGGCTAGGCTTGTAAATGCCCTAGGGCAGATAGCCTAGTATGAACCTATGAATCAGGTAGACAAGCAGCATTTAAATAGATGGGACATTATAAAGCATCAGTCATATTTGTGAAATAATAATAAAAATAATAAAAATAATAATAAAAAAAAAAGGATGACTGAGAAAAGGACTGGATTTTTGTTGACGTAGTTAAACTTCTGGGTGGACTGTAAAGTGTGTACCTGACATTGTCATTAATGTTTGGAAGGACACTAAAGGGAAAAAATTAACTATAAGTAAAACAGTTTTGTTTTTATTAATATGTGTAAAATATTTTGTGATGTAAAGTGCATGTCATACATAGCAAAGCACTGTTGTGCATTGTGTAGTCATTAGTATTTTAAATTGGTGGGGGGAGTCTTTTCAGTGACTGTCATGTGTGTTAGATATAAAAGCAAACAAGTACCTTTTTATATGCACAAAATATAGGCTTTACAATGAGAAAAAAGCCTAGGCAGAATCACATTTAAGTTAATGTAGTGTTGTGATCTAGAGCTGCTGGTGTGGAGTGTAAAAGTGTGTTGATTATATGTATAATTAAGATTGTTTCCCTTGTTTATCTGAGGGTGGATGTATAGATTAATGTCATTGGCTTAAGCTGTAAACATTTTTTTTTGTAAGCAGATAGGCTCAAAATATGAGAAAAAAATAAAGCATGAAAAATAAGCTTCTTGCATATGCAAATATATTTGATTGTTTTTTTCATTAGCACATGTTCGCAGAGAGAGACAGGAAGTCTGTAGCTGAAGGCAGTTAGCCAAGGGAATTCTGTACACACTTTTCTGAGTTAAATTTGTAGATTCTTTAACGCATTTGCAAAGTTACTAGCAGTTTTTCTTTTTCTCATTGCTGACTACTTTTTATATGGAGGGGAACAGTCTGCAGGCGCAAACATTTAACTCTGAATAGAGAAAACCAACTATATTAACATGATCTAGTTACAAACATTAAAAACAAATGAACCAAAAGCACTAAAATGACCAGGAATTATGAAAATTAAACTGACCAGTCCTAACACATGAACAACTTTTATCCATAAAAACAAAAAGTATATAAATACAGTATTAAGCACTTTCATCTCTTCTTTGGAGACTTCATCAGAGTACAACACAGTACATTGCCTAAACAATTTAACTCGGATGACATCATAATTCTTTAACCAATCAATGTTCATATTTCCAAAATTCATAGGTAATAATTAGAGAAAAAGCAAATATAAGCATATTTAAATTTAAAAGCACTATCTTTAAATATATAAAATGTATAATGAAATCACTTTGTGTACCTACTAGTTCATGAAAAAATTGTATTGTTCTTTAAATCAAACAGTATTAGCTATTTAATTTAACACATATAACCCAGGTGGAAACCGTGCAGCTAGGCTTAGCTGCCATTCATTCTCCTTTTGCAAATTATTTTTCCAGTCACCCCCTCTGGGCTCCAATCTAATATTATCTAATATACGAAACATAAATTTAGAAATAGAAGTGCAAGTCATTGAATGTTTCTACAGAGTGTTACTTAGTTTTTTATTTTTTATATCGTTCAGGTGTTCATAAATTCTACACTTCAATGAACGCCCTGTTTTACCTGCATAAAAATGTGAACATGACTCGCATACTGCTAAATATACCACCCTGCTTGTACTACAGTTTCCTTTTTTAAAAATTATTTTATTCTTTAAACAATTAAGTATTAGGGAAGTCACCTTGATTATGTTTGGACATTGACTACAACTACCATCTGCCCTAGTTCCATAATCTATAGGTTTTCTTACCTCTAACTTACTTTCAAAAAGCTTTTTGAAATTTGCCCCAGTTTTAGTAACAAATCTAGGACCCCCACCAACCTTCTCTAACACTTCTATTAGTTCTAAAAAACATTCCAGTTGTGTAGCAGGACATTCTTTATTCTACTAGTGAGATGATTATATTGCAATAGACATTGTCTATCATAACCATTTTGTACTTCATTTGTTCACTTAGGGTTAAATCCTTGTCTAGACCAACCCCCATAAGTGGCTTATATTGGGTACCCCACTTTCCATACACTTCCCCAATAATCTCATCTATGCAACTCCTGGGGTACCCCCTTTCCTGGAACATTACAGAAATTTTATCAAGTTCAGCTCCAACATCCTCAAAATGTGACGTCGTCCAAGCTACTCTTATTGCTTGTCCTTTAATTATACTCTGTTTCAATGGGTGATTATTATCCACATGCAAATAAGCATTGCAAAAATTATCTTTCCTAAATACTCTGGACCTGAATCCATTTTGACCATGTGTTATGAAGGTATCCCAGCCTTATCGTACTTAAAAGTAAATAAAAAAAAATTTGTAGTATTTAAATATTGAACAAACTCTTCTATCACAACACCAGTTCCTTGCCACAAAATAAAACTGTCATCCAAGAAATGGGAATACATTTTTATTTTATTCCAGTAGGGGCAGCCTATAACAAATGTGCTTTGCCATCCTAAAAGCACAAAATTTGCATAGACTGGAGCACAGGCTGCCCCCCATTGCTACTCCTTTGATTTGCTGATAATACTCCCCCTTCAAACCAAATTATTCTCCAACACCATACTCATCACTTCACAGATAAGGGTCACTTTTTCATGTTTCAAATTAGAAAAACGAAACAGGGTTAGTTACAAACATTATACATGACATATGATGTCCTTCTATTCTGCTGTTGCAGTATTCTTTACATGAGGGAGTTTGTCTGCCAAGTGACTTGAAGTCGGCCAGTGTACAAAAGTCTTTAGTGCCTAGGGTGCGTGGTATGTTGCCCATAGGCTGCTATCGGACATAGGCCATAAAAGTGATGGACGCATGCACCATCCTCAGAACTTCTTTGTTGCCAGACAGAACGTGTCTTCCATACGTACGGTCTGATCGGCAAAGAAATTTTAGTCTCTATGTCTCAGATAAGTGCCCCATTGGGGAATGCTTTTGATTGTGTCTAAAGTTTAATGCCCTCCAGGAAGGCCATATGCTAATGTGGACGTCAGATTCCACATAAGGACAACCATCAACAGTGCCTTTTCTGTCTTGGGTCTTCCCACGACCATAAGGCCTGCCCTATTTTGCCAATCCTTTGTTCCCAAAACATTTAGTAGTAGGTTGAGTTTCCTTTCCATCGAATTAGAAAATTAACGGTTAAAACTCCTCGCTAAAAGGATGGATGGTCCCTCAGGCTCAGAGGCAGAGTCTTTAGCAAAGCAAAAGGTCAAGAAACCTAGGCCAGAAGCTTCAGCTGTACCTCCAGTGCCAGATGTCTCTCCTGAGACTATTTAGTCTGGAGATTCACACAGAACCGTCATTCGAACCACAAGCCAAACCCATAATAGAGATCGCCTTGGAACAGGATATCAGCATGTCCTTGGAGGTACCGCAGACATTCAAGGGGAACCCAGACTCGTAATCTCTGAAGGCCCTAGGGATTCTGACCGTTGTAGTTAAGGAGGAAGTGGATTCAAACATCGAGTGTAGGCCTACGTCTGGCCCACCGGTCACTACATAGAATGGATATGCTTAGTAAAAAGAAATGCAAGACTAAGCATGTCTCTCCTCCATCTGATTCTCAGTAGGATTGGCAGACCTTTTCTCAAAGCATATTTAATGCTCTCATGTTCCTCAGACCCCCTCCAGAGGTTACTATACCTACCTCTCCCTGGACTGCTTCTCCTCAAAAGAGGGTAGGGGAAGAAACCTGCTCAGAAAAGGAACATTCTTCGGATGAGTCAGTGGCTTATTCAACTCTGTTACCCTACCCACTAGGTTATGCTTCACCAGAGGAAGACACTAATGGGGCTGATTCACTAGTAGAGGAAATTTCCTTTAATGACACCTTGATTAGGATGCAGGAACATTTTGAATGGGAAGGCACTGAAATGTCAGCTATAAAAAAAAAATGTTATGGCCTACTGCAAGTGGACACCCCCCTGTCCTTCAGCTATTCCCCTTCCCCTCCTGCATTCCTAGATGTATTTGCATCTTTAAGCAAGACTCCAGATTCACACCCTCCTGCACCTAAAAAAAAAACAAAACAAACAAAAAAAAACCAGATTTTATAAGGTGCCTACAGACTGCAAGTTCCTATTCAGAGCACCCTCAGCTGACCCTTCAGTAATCACTGTGTCTTCAGACAAATCCTCTAGTTTTCTTCCCTTTATTTCCCTGCTACCTTCTGACAGGGACAGCAGACATCTGGAGAGACTAGGCAAGAAAGTTTATAAAGTACTGTTTTTTTACTGCCTGGCTGCTTTATTTTACAACATCTAATTCTTTTCCACATTTGGAGTTTTTGGTTGTTGCATCAAGAAAGTTTATACATCTGCCACCGTTGCCTTTATTTCAGTCAACTATCAACCCACATGACAAAATATTGATTAGAGCTCTTGTCTCTGCTATCTAAAATTATTTCAGGTCTGCCTGATTCTGAGAATAGGTCACTGGCTACGTTCTTGCTTGGTGCAACCTCTCAGGTCACCAGGCACTCAATTAAATGTAGTTATGCTGCAGAGGCCTCCACTAGAGTAGCTACCTCAGGGTCTGTTCTTAGGAGATTTGCATGTCTTCCACTACAACCTTTGCCAGAGGATATTAAGCCCAAATTGATGGATGCTCCCCTAGACAATGAAGCCCTCTTTGGCACTTCTGCTGCTGATCTTTACAAAACCTTGCAGGAGAAGGGTAAGGAGGTGCAAGACTTAACACTTCCTGGTATCCTGTGTCCCAAAATTCCACAAAAATTACCATTCTAAGACCGTTTTTGTCAGGAAACAATCCAGGCCATCTCATTCTGAACAAAAAGATTTGGAAAAAGACAACCATTTAGAACTCCTCAACAAGTCCCACCTTAAAAACAACCCTTTCCAGACAAACCAAGGTCCTTTTGACTATTTGGGCCCTATTGCCCCCTTCGCCTTTCCCTCCCAAGTCCAGCTTGAGAAAACATTACTAAATATTCTTGGGTTCTTTCTATCATAAAAAATGGGTACTTCGTGGTATGGGAGTCCCTACCACCCTTCAGGGGCATCCCCCAACCACCCAAAGAACAACTTCCACTGTTTCCACAGGTGTTGCAAAACCTGTTATATCAAGGCACCATTCAACATGTTCCTGTTCATCAAAGATGCAAGGGATTTTATTCCAGATTGTTTCTTGTCCCAAGGAAAGAAGTCCTCTGGAGACCCATCTTCAACCTCTCCTTCCTCAACACCTGCCTGATAGTACCCTCCTTCAGGATGCTCACATTACAAACTCTGTTCACCTTGATCTTACCCCAAGCCTTTATGGCCTCAATAGACATAAAGGATGCCTGCCTTCATATTCCAATCCCACCCCAGCTACAAGAAGTATTTAAGGTTCTCTGTAGCCTCTGGACACACTCAGATGTCCTTCATGGATGCATCTGCAGTCATAACAACTGGGTTGTCCTGTCAGGCAGCCCTTCAGTCGGCCGGATTCCAAAGTCCGGGTCCGGCTTCGGCTGATGTCGCACTTCACCCGACGTCATCTCTGTTGGTTCGGTATAAAGGCATCAGCCGACGCCATTTTCCTCAGTCTTTCTTGCCGCTGGCGCCAAGCAGAAGCTGTTCGCAAGTGCCGGTCAGTCGGATCCAGAGATTACTTCTACCGAATACTACTTCGAAGACTTCTAAAGCTAAGTACCCGTTGGGACTCTTTCTTGCCTCAGCCGATGTCAGAAAAAGTTAATAATTGTTTAACCTGTGGGAAACAAATACCTCATAAAGATTTCCACTCTTATTGTCTGCCTTGTTTAGGCCCAGCCCACGACGTAGCAGCCTGTTCGCCTGTGTTGCTCAACCGACAACGCTTAGGCGTCGGTCGGAGTTTGCTGAACAGTTTTTCAGTTCTGATTTTGCGTACATTATGCCGTCGGATCCTCCGACAACCCAATCTGCCAAAAAACGCAAAGATAAAGACCGACACTCGCGGTCCGCTGTTTCGGCTGAAACCATGGTTAAGCAAACCGCGAGTGTCTTGGTTTCGGCCGAAACAGAGAAAACTGATCAAAGTACAGCTGAATCTATCTCTACAACTGAGGCCCCTGCTACCACTCTTGAAACGGCCTCAGAAATTTTATCCACTACGGTGGTTGCCACTGACTTATCAGACACCATTCCCTTGGATGTCTCTACCCCAGCACGTGGTGCTGCTAGGCCTCCAGCAGCCATGTCCATTAAGGCCTTCGCCAGGGCTAAAGCAGCAAAGACTACTAAAACAGTGCCTGTTAAACCCCCTACAACCAGGCCATCCTCTAGTTCTCAAATGCTTACTCTGGCAGAAGATTTAATTTCATTAATTAGAGGATCTCAATCTCACCCAGACAGGGCCTCTCAGCCCCCAGAGAAGAGACCTAGGGCAGAGCCCCCTGAGCCAGTGTCCTCTGATGAGTCTGCCGATGAATCAGACATAACTGATCATCCAGAGGCTCCTTTCTCCAATTTTGAAGACTCTGATGCTGAAGAATCCATTCCAGCTGCTTCCCCACCAGAAGAATTCTCCTTTGGAGAAACCTTACATGCCATGCAAGAGCAGTTCCAATGGCAGCAACAGGATTTTTCAGACTCCAGAAAAAGACTTAGGACCTTTCTGCACCTTCCACAGCACAGGCCCTTAACTATACCTCCTGTTCTCTCTGTGGTTGGTGATGCTTTCAATGATGTCTGCTCCGCACCAGATTCTTTACCTCCAGCCCCTGCCAAACCAGACAGATTTTACAGGGTGCCAGACACTCATCACCACCTTTACAAGGCCCCTCTTGCAGACCCCGAAACTATATCCCAGGGTCCCAAGGCAGTAGCCGCGACCATAGCAAAAAACCCTATTCCTTCAGAAAGGGAAGCAAGGTCATTAGACAGATGGGGCAAAAAGGTCTACACTTCAGCTACTCTCTCAGCTAGAGCTTTAAATTGTCAGTTTCACATGATACAATACCAAGAGTTTATGCTTGATCAGTTAACTAAAAAACTAAACACTGATGAATCTATTGATAAGAAATATGTATTAGAAATGGTAAATAACATACAACAGGTTAGTAACCATTCCTTAAAATGTGGCTATGATGCACTGGAGGCTTCATTTAGATCAGCCATGACTGGCACAGTGATAAGAAGGCATGCATGGCTAAAGGAGCAAGCTCTACCGGATCATGTTAAAGCTAAGTTGCTAGATGCTCCTATGGATAAGACAAGTTTGTTTGGTACACCTGCCCAGCAGGTTATGAAGAAAATGGAAGAAAAGGCAAAATCTGTTCAAATGGTTAAAGATTTCTTGCAGGTTCAGCCCCCAAGGTTTAGCAGGAACTGGCCTGCCAAAAATTGGTCCTTTCCTGACTCCACAAGATCTCAAAGGGGCAGGAATAGACGTTCCAGAGGCAGAAACCAATCCAGGGGAGGTGCCTACAGAGGACGACAGTGGCAAGGTAACAACAGAGGCACAGACACAACCTCTGCCACTACATCAACTCAACCACAGTGACTTAACCCTAAATCCGCCTACCAGGGAACAAATAGCAGCTCCTCTAGGCGGAAAATTAACCTTATTTTCAAAGAACTGGCACTATATAACAAAAGACAAGTGGATTTTACAAACCATAGATCAAGGTTACCGGTTCCACTTCCACACTTTACCAGTCAAAAGAGGAATGCCAAATCTACCTCCAAATCAAAAAACAGAGGCTCTACAACAGATAATGCAGTTAGCAAACATGAGAGCTGTGGAAAAAGTGCCAACAGCAGATCAAGGAAAGGGGTTCTACTCCAGACTATTCCTCGTTCCAAGAAAGGAAAAAAGTTGGAGACCAATTCTCGACCTGTCCACTTAAATACATACATCATTGTCCCAAAATTCAAAATGCTGACCCTACAGCAACTTCTTCCCATGCTGGGCAAGGAGTGTTGGCTGGTAACTCTAGATCTCAAGGAGGCATACCTGCACGTCCCCATTCGACCAATCTGCAGAAGATACCTCAGATTTCTTGCAGGATCAGAGCACTATCAATTCTCAGCATTGCCCTTTGGCTTATCTACTGCCCAGAGTATTCACAAAATGCCTGGCATCAGTAATCGCCATTGCAGACTACAGGAATTCAAATTTACCCATACCTAGACGACTGCCTGCTACAAGGGGACAACAAAAGCAAGCTGACAACAGATTTACAAAGGGTCATTTACTTGCTGCAAGCACTGGGATACACAGTCAATCTACAAAAGTCAAGGCTGATACCATCCCAAACAAGGACATTCTTGGGCGCGGAATTGGACACAGTAAAACAGATGGCATTCCTAACTACAGAAAAACAAAAAGAACTCCCTCTTTACTTCTTGGCACTAACAAAACTGAACAAGTTAACAGCAAGAAAAGTACTGCAGGCCTTGGGCTTCATGGCATCATGCATAATCTTGGTTCCATTTGCCAGACTACATATGAGAAAACTACAGTGGTACCTAAAGAATTTATGGTCCCAACACAGACACAGCCTAGAAACAGAAATTCCATTACTTCCATGCTTAAAACAGGAGTTCCTATGGTGGGCTCAGGCATGCCAGTCAAACCCAGGGCTACCCTTTCGCAGATGTCAAGCAAGCCAGACCATCACAACAGACGCTTCAGACCTAGGATGGGGGGCCCACATGCTGGACAAATGCGTGCAAGGATTGTGGACACAGGATCAACTTCACCTGCACATCAACCTAAAAGAAATGCTGGCAGTAAAACTGGCAATCCAAAAGTTCAGACCATTTCTCAAAGAGGGCCAGTTGATGATAAGGACAGACAACACCACAGTCATGTTGTACATCAACAAACAGGGAGGCACTCATTCATACCCTCTATGCAGAACGACTTTGGAGCTGTGGACCCTGGCACTCAGCTACAACATCCGGTTACAGGCAATATTTGTACCGGAAAAGGAGAATACTCTAGCAGACATATTAAGCAGAACCACATCGGATGCCCACGAATGGAAGCTGCACCCGGACATCTTCAAGACCATCTCAAAGAAATGGGGAATGCCTCAGATAGATCTATTTGCATCACCTACCAATCACCAGCTCAAAAAATTCTGCACAAGGACATTCCACCCACTAGCATGGAAAGTGGATTCGCTCTCCTTCAGCTGGAAAGGCCTAACAGCATATGCATTCCCACCTCTTCCCTTGATACACAAGGTATTACTAAAAATCAAGGAAGAACGCCCAAGGATAATCCTGATAGCTCCAAACTGGCCAAGACAACACTGGTACCCACTGCTGAGGAGCATGTCTCGGAACAATATGTGGCCAATACCACTGATGCCTTTGATGTTAACTCAGAACAACTACAGCATCATACATCCAAACCTAAAAACGTTGCAACTGACTGCATGGAACATCACATAGCAGCAGCTAATCCAGAACTTTCCCAAAGAGTTAGAGACATTATTCTTGAAGCAGGCAGACCTTCAACAAGAAGAAACTATGCTGGAAAATGGAAAAGGTTTGTCATTTGGAGTACTGAAAGAGGAAAAGATGTGTCAAACATAGATATGCCTAACATTCTGGAGTACCTAGCAACTTCTTCATTCAGGCCTGTCCTACTCCTCCATCAAGATACATGCATCAGCTATTTCAGCAGAATACAGCTTTGATCCACCTGTTTTTCTCACCCTTTGCTCAGGCAGTTCCTCAGAGGAATCAAGAATGTAAAACCTCCAAGGAAACCACCATTACCAGCTTGGGATCTAAACTTTGTGCTAGAAAAATTGACACTATCACCCTTTGAACCAGCAGCAACAGCAGACCTACAACACCTGTCATGGAAAACTGCTTTCCTACTGGCAATTACTTCAGCAAGGAGGGTTTCAGAACTACAGGCCTTAATGGCAGTGCAACCCTTCCTAATCTTCCACCAAGATAGAGTGTCTATGAGAACTAATCCTACATTTATGCCTAAGGTGGTATCCAGAGTGTCTTTAAACCAGGCAATCCACCTACCTACCTTCTTTCCCAACCCACAAAACAGAGGGGAAAGAATATTGCATACCTTGGATGTACATAGACAGCTACGCTACTATTTGGACAGAACTAAAAGTAGCAGAAAGACTGACCAACTTTTTGTAGCCTATGCAACAGGAAGGGAAGGAAAAGCTATTTCCAAACAGACAATCTCCAAATGGATAGGAAATTGCATACGATTCTGTTACTCCTTCCATGGAAAACCAATTCCACAGAACATAAGACCTCATTCTACAAGGGCAACAGCCACTACCACAGCCTTCTTACGAGGAGTGGCAACCAAAGACATTATTGAGGCGGCTACTTGGACCTCCGTGCATACATTTGCCAAGCATTATAATTTGCCTCTATATTCCAGATCCCGAGCAGGGTTTGCCACTGCTATACTGCAAGGGATCCTAAACACACCATAATCTAGTTTTATCCTCCTCCCCTTGTTGGCTATGGTGTTCTACCCAGTTGTTATGACTGCAGATGCATCCATGAAGGACATAGTACAGTTTTGTACCTACCATAAATGTAGATGTCCGAACTGGATAGCATCTGCAGTCAGGATTACCCTCCCTCCTTCCCCTCTGTGGTACTCCTAGGGTGTTTACCCTCCTAATAGCTAGCTAGTGGGGGGAGTCTCTTATGGTGTATTTGTTTGTATATATGTACATACATGCTTACTTTTTGTGTTTACCTTCTATCCTTTTGGAAACATTGGCATTTATCCAAATTTTAGCCTTCCATGAGGGCAACTGGCATCTGGGGCAAGAAACACTGAGGAAAATGGCGTCGGCTGATGCCTTTATACCCGAAGACCAACAGAGATGACGTTGGGTGAAGTGCGACATCAGCCGAAGCCGGACCCGGACTTTGGAATCCGGCCGACTGAAGGGCTGCCTGACGACAGGACAACCCAGTTGTTATGACTGCAGATGCTATCCAGTTCGGACATCTACATTTATGGTAGGTACAAAACTGTACTTTTTCAGCCTTGCCTTTTGGTCTTCCTACCGCCTCAAGGGTTTTCACAAAATGCCTAGCATGAGTGGTGGCATGCTGCAGACTTCAGGGCATCCAGGTTTTCTCATGGCTGGATGATCTTTTCCAAGCAGACAGTCCAGAGGCTCTACCCCAATATGTCAACCAAGCAATTTCCATCCTCCTTTCTCTGGAATTCACTATAAATTACCAAAAATCTTTTCTCTTCCCATCACAGGACCACATCTTCCTGGGATGCAGGATCCAAACAGACCTCATGATGGTTTCCTTTCCCGTTCAGAAGGGGTCTAGGAGCTCACTGTTTTCATTCAAAACCTAATCCCTCTCTTGCACATCTCAGCCAGAACCTTTCTCAGAATCCTGAGCTTTATGGCATCCACCATCCCAGTGCTCCCTCTGACAAAAATGCACATGAGGAAATTGCAGTGGTTTCTGAAATCGGTGTGGACATAACATGCACACCATTTGAAGTTCCAAATTCCTCATCTTCCCTGCCTGAAGGGGGAGATAACCTGGTGGATTGAACAACTTTTTACCAACCTAGACTTACCACTTCATTTTCTTCCACTAGTACAAGAGATGTACACAGATGCCACAAAGAGAGGATGGGGAGCAGCCTTTGGCATAATGAAAGCACAAGGCACCTGGTCACTCTCCCAAAGAAAAGATCACATCAGGGTAAAAGAAATGAGAGCACTACTACTAGCACTCCAGACCTTTCAGTCTCTCTTCATTCCAGGGCCCATAACAGTCTTCACGGGCAACATGACAGTGCTCTGGCATGTACACAAACGGGAGGGGGGACCAGGTCTTACGTACTGTACAGACCAGCCGTACAAGTGTGGGAGCTGGCTGTCAAATTGCAGGCACCCCTTGAGGCAGTGTACATCCCCTCCATCTTGAATGTATTGGCAGTCACACTGAACAGGTCTAAAACACAAACCCAGGAATGGATACTTCACAAGGACGTGTTCTTGGACATTGTCCACCAATGAGGTACTCCACAAGTAGATCTCTCTGCCTCCCCACATGAACAGACAACGTCCTCAAATTTGTGCCAGACACCCACACCCCCTGGTCTGGAAAGTGGGCACTGTGAGCTTTTCATGGACAGGGATGTTCCTATATGCATTCCATCCCCTGCCTCTTATTCCAGAAGTCCTACTAAAGATTCAGCAGGACAGACTAGAAATCTGGATGGTGACCCACTTTTGCCCAAGACAGCAGCACTGTTTCCTCTTTACTCTTGCATTTAGCCAAAAGCAGTCACCACAAGTTACCCCACAGAGTGGACCTACTGTCACAACACAAGGGAACCCTCATTCACCCTCGCCTATCAACTCTGCAGATGACGGTGTGGGTGATGGGGCCTTGATTTCCTTTCAGACACCGTTTCTCAGAGGATGTGCTCAGGGTACTGCAGGTGGCCAGGAAGCCCAATACTAGAAAGTCGTCTTTATCCAAATGGAAAAGATTTTCATTCTGGTCTCTCTCATGTAACCTGGACCCAATAACAGTGCATATCCCCATAATCTTATCATAGCTGTGTGAGTTGCTGGATGCTGGCCTAACATATTGTTCAGTGAAAGTACATGCATCAGTCATGGCTGCCTGTCTGCCTCTCTCACCTCCATTGGCTTCCAGGTTAGAGGCCAAACAGTTTCTGAAAGGCATCCTTCACATGAGACCTCCCAGGAAACTAGTTCCACCCCCTGGAATCTAACATTTGTCTTAGAAAAACTGACCCTGACCCCTTTTGACCAGCAGCTTCTGCCTCTCTAAAATTCTGCTCCTAGAAAACAATCCTGCTACTGGTAATCACTTCTTCCAGAAGGGTTTCTGAACTACAGGCCCTTATGGCTTCCCCTCCTTTCTTAGCATTCCATAAGGGCACCAACCCCTCCTTTATGATTAAGATGGTAAATTGTCACCCAACCAAGCTATCCACTTTCCTACCTTGATGTTCATCGTGCATACAGCTGCAGTCATAACAGATGGGTTCTCCTGCCGTCAGGCGGGTCCTCGGTCGGCCGAATTCCAAAGTCTAGGTCCGGCGTCGGTTGTCATCGCTTCTTCCCTGACGTCAGTGCGACAGGGGTATAAAGGAACCAGCCGACGCCATTTTCTTTAGTCTTTCTTGCCGCGTGGTGCCCGAAGCAGAAGCAGTTCGCAAGTGCCGGTCGGCCAGCTCCTGAAATTACGAACATTTTGAAACCGAAGTCTTCTTGAAAGCTAAGTACCCCGTTGGGGAAACTTTTCTTGCCTCAGACCGATGTCAGACAAAGTTAATAATTGTATCTCACGTGGGAAGCAAATACCGCATAAGGATTTCCATTCCCTCTGTATTCCTTGTTTAGGCCCAGACCACGACGTCTCGGTCTGTCGCTTTTGTGCTACATTCAACAAACGCACCATTAAACGTCGGGCGAAGTTCGCCCAGCATTATTTTGGCAAAACATTTAACTATATTATGTCATCGGATACTCCGACTCCAGGTTTGTCTAAAAAACGCAAAGATAAGGACCGACACATGAGGTCCGCGGCCTCTACCGACACCACGCCAAAGCCGACTACACGTGGTCCGGTTCTCAGCGAGGCACCTATGCAGCCCCTGACTACCGACGACACTTCATTGGTGGTGTCTCCTGTGCCCGAGGTCGCAGGCTCCTCAGCCCACACCCCGACTACAGATACCGAAGCCACTCTTGGCGTTGAATCTCAAAATGTGGACAGGTCTACCTCCTCTCAAGGTGTCTTTAGACCTTCCTCTTCTTTTTCCATCAAAGCTTTCACTAAGTCTAAAGCAGCCATGCATTCTAAGAGACAAGCTACACAGGGCCCATCTCCAGGCCCCATGCCTAAAAAACAGATGCTTAAAATGGCTGAGGATTTAATTACTCTTATCAGGGGTTCTCAACCCCCACCGGACAAAAGGCCCAGAGTGGAGGAAGAATCCCCCTCCTCTGATCAGGGCTCCATTATTTCAGAGCACTCTGATGATCAGGACCATTCTTACTCCCCTTTTGAAGACTCTGATGCGGAGGAGTCCATTCCTTCTGTATCCCCCCCAGAGGATTACTCATTTGGGGAAACTTTGCATACCTTAAGGGAACACTTCCACTGGGAAGGCCAAGATTATTCAGATTCCAAGAAAAGGCTTAGGAAATTTCTCTTGCTACCTCAGCACAGGCCTCTGGCTATACCTCCTGTCTTGGACATCCTAGATGATGTTTACTCGGAGGCCTGCCTTAACCCAGATTCTCTACCTCCAGCCCCAATCAAGCCTGACCGGTACTACAGGGTTCCTGACTCACACCAATTTCTATACAAAAGCCATGCTGCTGACCCAGAAACCATCTCACAGGGCCCTAAGGGAATTAAGGCCTCCACTGCTAAAAATCCATTACCTTCCGAGAGAGATTCCAGATCCTTAGAAAGGTGGGGGAAAAAGGTATATACCTCGGCTACCTTAACCATGAGGGCCTTAAACTGTCAGTTCCATATGCTAAAATACCAACAGTTTCTGTTATCACAATTGAAAAGTAAAATGTCACAACCTGAACAACCAGACTTGAAGGAGTTGCAGGATTTGATGCATAGTGCAGAACAAGTGGGTAAGCATACCTTACAATGTGGTTTTGATGCTCTAGAGGCCTCATGTAGAGCTGCTGTTACAGGATCAGTCATACGTAGACATGCCTGGCTCAAGGAACAAACCTTGCCAGATCATGTCAAAGCAAAATTACTAGATCCCCCTCTACAAAAGGATGTATTATTTGGTGCTAATGCTGAGGAGGTATTAAGAAAAATGGAGGAAAAGGCTAAATCAATGCAAACTGTGAAAGATTTTCTACAGGTACAACCCCCACGTTTCAGTAGAAATTGGCCTTCCAAAAATTGGTCCTTTCCAGCCACGGACAGACCCGAAAGAGGTAGATACAGGCACCCGAGGGGCAGAAGACAATCCCAAGGATCGTTTAGAGGCAGACAATGGCAAGCTCCTACACAAAGAGGTGGTGAGGATAACTCGCAACCATTCAGAAAGCAAGCCCAATGACTTCCCCCTTTGCATGCCAAGCAATACTCAAATGGCAGCACCCTTAGGAGGAAAACTGGCATTATTTTCAAAAAATTGGCATATTGTCACAAAAGACAAATGGATCCTGGACATTATAAACAGAGGCTACAGATTCCATTTTCACACCCTTCCAAAAATGAGAGGCATGCCAAACCTGCCACACAATAAAAGGGCAGAGGCACAAAGGCAAATTACAGATCTCATGGACATGAAAGCTATTCAAGAGGTACCTACGCACGAACAAGGTCAAGGTTTTTATTCCAGACTATTCCTGGTACCAAGGAAGGGAAAAGATTGGAGACCTATTTTGGACCTATCCATCCTAAACACATTTCTACTGCACCAAAATTCAAGATGCTCACTCTACAGCAGCTTCTTCCCATGCTGGGCAAGGAGTCTTGGCTGGTAACATTGGACCTCAAGGAGGCATACCTGCATGTCCCAGTCAGACAAAATTGCAGAAGATACCTCAGATTTCTTGCAGGTTCAACCCATTATCAATTCTCTGCATTGCCCTTTGGCTTATCTACTGCGCCCAGAGTATTCACGAAATGCCTGGCATCAGCAATTGCCTACTGCAGACTTCAAGGGATACAAATATACCCCTATTTGGACGACTGCCTGATCCAAGCGGACAGCAAGCACATACTTC
This sequence comes from Protopterus annectens, assembly GCF_019279795.1. NCBI lineage: Eukaryota > Metazoa > Chordata > Ceratodontiformes > Protopteridae > Protopterus > Protopterus annectens. The sequence continues at coordinate 13,115,159 of NC_056725.1, read as the reverse complement.
TGAAACATCTGGCTTATGTAATAATGTTGTTGAACTCTCTGGGGTACACAGTCAACAAAAAGAAATCAAGACTAATACCCTCTTGGAAAATAATTTTCCTGGGTGCCAACTTGGACACAAACACCCAGATGGCCTATCTCACGCCAGAGAAGCAGGGGCAACTAACTCGGTACTTCAGAGCACTAGCAAATTGCACCAGGCTGACTGCAAGGAAAATCCTGCAGGCTCTGGGATTCATGGCATCTTGCATCTTACTAATCCCATGTGCAAAGCTGCATATGAGGAAACTTCAATGGTACCTGAAAAACCTATGGTCTCAACACAGCCACAGTTTGGAAACAATAATACCACTAATTCCATGTCTTCAAAAGGAAACACAGGTCTTCCATTCAGCAAGCCTCAAGCAAATCAAGTCATCACAACAGACGCCTCGGACTACGCCTGGGGGGCGCACATGACAGATCCGTGCATTCAGGGCAAATGGTCCCAAAAAGAAAAGCACCTTCACATCAATCAAAAGGAAATGCTAGCAGTAATAAATGCTATTATAGCTTTCAAAGACCTTCTGCAACCAGGTCAACTATTGATAAGAACGGACAACACCACAGTTATGTGGTACATAAACAAACAGGGAGGAACACATTCATACCCCCTGTGCAGACTGGCCATGTCACTTTGGAACATGGCCATGGACCTACAAATTGAACTACAAGCACAGTACTTGCCAGGCAAGGAAAACACGCTGGCAGACAACCTAAGCAGAAATATGACAGATCCACCCGAATGGAAGTTGCATCCAAAAGTTTTTACAGAGATAATCCAAGCATGGAGAAGGCAAGACATAGATCTCTTTGCCTCCCACAAAAATCACCAATTGACAAAATTCTGCTCAAGGATTTTCCATCCAAAGGCCTGGAGAGTGGACGCTCTCTCTTTCAGTTGGACATCAATGACAGTTTATGCCTTCCCACCTCTTCCCCTGCTGCCCAAAGTTCTATTGAAAACCAGAGCAGACAGGCCAAAGATGATTCTCATTGCTCCAGACTGGCCAAGACAACACTGGTACCCACTCCTGAGGAGCCTGACGCATTCCCCACCATGGACCCTGCTTCTAATGCCTCTTCTCCTGACTCAGCACAGCTTCAAAACTCTTCACAGCCAGCTTAAAAACACTCAATTTAGCCGCATGGAAGATTCCTTAGCATCACAGCAGACCCTACTCTCCAAGGAGGTGCAGGATGTCATTTTGGAGGCCAGAAGGCCGTCAACTAGAAAAGCTTACTCCGCAAAATGGAAACGGTTTTGTGTCTGGAATGAGAAAAAGGGCCAGGATCCTGGAAAACTGAATTTACCTCAAATACTACAGTATCTAGGTGAGCTGCTAAGCAGTGGACTTTCATTCTCCTCCATCAAAATCCATGCCTCAGCCATTTCTGCAGAATTACAACACTGATCCACCCTTATTCTCTCACCCTCTCTTAAGACAGTTCCGCAGAGGGCTAAGAATCTAAAACCCCCAAGGAAACAACCAATACCTGCTTGGGATCTCAATTTCATTCTGGAAAAACTGACCTTGCCTTCCTTTGAGCCAGCTGCCTCATCAGATTTGCAATATTTGTCCTGGAAAACAGCTTTCCTTCTGGCTATTACCTCAGCTCGTAGAGTTTCAGCCTTATATCATCTTCCATCAGAACAGAGTTTCCTTACGAACCAATCCGTTCTTTATGCCAAAAGTGATATCCAGGGTAGCTTTGAATCAGGCCATACACCTACCTACCTTTTATCCTAATCCTCAAAACAAAGGGGAGAGATTACTGCATTCCTTGGACATCCACAGACAACTGCGTTATTATTTGGACAGAACAAAGCCTTTCAGAAAATCAGAACAGCTCTTTGTGTCCTATGCTATAGGAGCTCAAGGAAAGCCAATTTCCAAACAGACAATCTCAAAATGGATAGCCCACTGCATACGCTTTTGCTATTCCTTTCATGGCAAAACTTTACCTACAGGCATCAGATCTCACTCCACAAGGGCCACAGCTACCTCTGCAGCTTTCCTCAGAGGAGTTCCTACCAAAGATATTTTGGAAGCAGCCACTTGGAGTTCTGTGCATACCTTCTCCAAGCACTACCACCTTCCATTATACTCCAAAACTAGAGCAGGCTTTGCCACTGCAGTCTTGCAAGGCATCCTGGCTCCTCCTAGTTCCACCTAGTGCCTACCACCCCTTTCTTAGCTTTGGGATTCTACCCATCTGTTATGACTGCAGCTGTATGCACGATGAACATAGTACAGTTTTGTACCTACCATAAATGTAGATGTTAGAGTGCTAATACAGCTGCAGTCCAGGTTTCCCTCCCTCCTTCCTCTCTTGGGACAGGCCTATTGGCTAACACCTCCTCATACAACCTGATTGGGGTATTCATTTATGGTGTATTTGCTTGCAACTACTGTATTTTGATTATATTACATTGCTTTATTACACAAATTTATGTATTGCCTTCCTTCTGGGGGCACCTGACATCTGGGGCAAGAAAAACTGAAGAAAATGGCGTCGGCTGGTTCCTTTATACCCCTGTCGCACTGATGTCAGGGAAGAAGCGACGACAACTGACGCCGGACCTAGACTTTGGAATTCGGCCGACCGAGGACCCGCCTGACAGCAGGAGAACCCATCTGTTATGACTGCAGCTGTATTAGCACTCGAACATCTACATTCATGGTAGGTACAAAACTGTACTTTCCCTTCACCTCAAAACTCTGCACACTCTGGATATACTGACAGCTTAGGTTTTATCTTGACAAAACCAAGAGCACCAAGAAATCTGACTGTGTCCTTTCACCCTAGAGCCCTAGGGCTTCCTGTGTCTAACTGGATTTCTAAATCCTATTCCTTTTGCTATGAATACCATAGAAAGAGCATCTGATCCTCAGTTAGGGCACACACTACCAGAGCCATTGCCTCATCTGGCACCTTCAAAGGTTTGGACAGTAATTCCATTTTGGAGGCAGCTACTTGGTCTTCAATCCATACTTTCACCAAGCATTACAAAATGGACAAACTGTCCAAATCCAGGGCAAGTTTCACTAGGGCCATTCTTCATGGTTTCCTAGAAAGCTCCTCTGCCCCTACCTCCTCCCTCTCCTTCTCATGAGCTTTTGCATTCTCCCTCATGAAAAGAACAGTGCAACAGCAGAATAGGACATAGATTACTTGTGTAAAATCTTAACATAACGTTAGATTCCCTTCTCTTCTCTGTTGCAGTATTCTATCCCATCCTCCATCCCCCTGCATTTGTTCTTCCTTGGATGTACCTAGCTTATATTCCTTTCTCTCAAGCATTCTCCTTGGGGTACTCCATTCTGAAGATGGTGCATGCATACATCACTTTTATTCCCTGTGTCCGATAGCCTACGTTCGACATACCACACACCCTAGGCACTATAGACTTTTGTATTGTGGCCAACGTCATGTCGCTTGGCAGGCAATCTCCTTCATGTAAAGAATACTGCAACAGAGAAGAGAAGGACAACGAACGTTATTTTAAGATTTTACAAAACTAATTTTTTGTATAACTATCTGTCCAGCGTTTTATAAATTGCTGAATTCCTGTTACACCTTAAAGTTCCTCTAAAACATTATTCTGTATGCATTATTCCCATAAATTCCATTTTTTTTAGGTAATTTGCAACTGCCTTTTTCTAAAGATCCCACTTCCAGTTTTCTTTTATTTCAGTACTTCAAATACAGTAGTTGGTTTCGACTTTGATTTTCATGGTCTTGTAATTACTTTTTTGGCAGCCACTAGAATTAAGCTTAACAAGGTCTTAGTATGTCTAGGCAATTCAGATCCTGTATCCTCAGCTCAAAACAAATCTTTAGTTACACCCATTTGCTCATTCTGGGGATTTTTGAACTCTGCCAACTCCTTACATTCCCAAAACATATGTTCCTAGTTACCTCCTTCTTTCCCACCACACCTCCAGTAATTTCTACCTACGTGAGGAAAAATTCTTCACAGTCTATGTGGGGTATAAAAATAGCTATGCAAACACTTCCAAGCAAAAATCCCAAAGCTTCCAGACTTGCATACTTTGGTGGCATAATTGATGTGTCCTTCCATTGTTTTCTTGTGACTTGCCAGTCCAGTCTCTCTTCCCAGTCTTTCCTGACCTCCTCTGATTGATTCCTATAGTTAGTGTGCAGTGTTTTACATGCCCTTACTAATTATCTCTCTTAACAACTGCTTCTGACCCCCAGCAGCTTTAATACTTAAATGCATTTAATAGTTTTATTTAATGATGGTCAGTGCACTTTTCTTATGACTTAACTTTGTTTTCTGAAAGCATACTAGCTGTTTTTCACATCTGAAAAGGTAATAGAGATAAGAAATGAACAAACAGCAGTCACTCTAAGTGGGGACACAGGCTGTAGTATGCTTTTTGCATAGATGACCTTAATTTTAGTTTAGGTAATGCTTGTGGGTGAAGCTGTCGTTTTGAGGCAGTTGTTCCCATCAGGGGTGTTAAACTTCATTTTTTGAAGAGGGACATAGTTTTGTGTTCTAATTTAATAGTTTATGGGGAGCGTTCTGAAAGTGTATTTAGTTTCATGTTTGAAGGATTTTATTAAAAAAAGTCTTGAAAATGTGGCATATATTCAAACAGAGATGACAAGAAGTGACTGTATAAAGAATTAACCTAATAAACATTAATGTTTGCATGTAACAAATAGATGATGTTAAGTTGTCTATCTCGCCTTCATTCTTGCTGGATGGGTTCGGAGCCGACCTCGGCTCCGACTCGGCCACTCTAAAAGCTCGAGAGTTGGTTCCACCGGCTCGAGGCTCCCCTTATATCCCACAATGCTAGGCGTGAGTTACCCCAGATCTCGTTTGCCGCTACAGCGATCGAGGTGTTGGTTTTCTACCGGTTCTTGGTAAGTGACTTTTCTGGTAAAGTTAGTGTATTAAAACCCCTTTAATTTTAATATTTATACTTATTTCCCTTAGTTTAGAGGAATTCTTATCCCCTTTCTTAAAAATTCCTGTTTTTTTTCCCACAAGAACTTTAAGTTCTTCCCTTGGGCCTACAGGCCTTTTTCTTTCCCTAGTGGAGTGTGTGTGTTGTATTTTCTTAATTTAAAAAACCTAGCTAGTTGTTTTATTTTAAGTTAAACTAGACAGGGTGTAATCAGTGTGTTTGTGACTGTGTGTGTGATTACACCTTTGAGATGTCTAAAGAAGCAAAGGTCTCGGATACAAGAAGTGTGATGCGTGCTGTCAGAAAATGTCTCTGACAGACGCTCACACTTCTTGTGTCTACTGTCTGGGACCTTTGCACCTGCAGGACTCCTGTGCTGTTTGCCATGGCTTCAGCCCCAGGGTCCTGCAGGAAAGAAAAATAAGTTAATTTTAAGGGCTTACTCAAGCCAGAGGATTCCCTTTCTGTGTCTACAGGGAAGCCCTCTAAGGCATCTAGGTCTTTGGCTCCGACAACTGAGCCAAGACCTAAGGTTTCTAAACCTTGCCTACATCGGCTCCGCTGGAGCCGATGAGTCTCAGTCCACAGTTTCTGTGGTTCCTCGCCCGCTGGAGCCGAGGTATTAAAATTCCGTGTCGGCTCCGACCAGACCTTCGGAGCCGACAACCAGGAAGAGGTCCAGGTCACCATCCCTTGGCTCTGTTCATTCGGCTCCAGGATCTCCCCTGCTGTCTGAACGGAGCCAAAGATCTCACTCCTCTAGGTCATCGAGGCTGTCGGATCATGACCTTCAGAGGGTAGTGAGTCGACTTCTTAAGTCCGAGGCACTGGCCCAGATGCTTCAGAGCCCGACTCATCAGTCGATGCCTGCCCCTGTCCATCAATATATTCCTCCTTCGACTCTCTTGAGCTCGGAGCCGGTCGCTGTCGGAACCGAGACTGTGATAGCGCCGGAGCCGATACAATTGTCTTCGGCTCCGCTGCCGGCTCCGATTTCTTCCTTGAAGAATCTCGGCGCCGACTTCCCTCGCCGGCTCGAGGGGTGAGTGGCATCGGACCCTTGTCCGACCCCCTCTCCCTCTTGGTGCTTCGGGCGCTGGTGAGTTCGGCTCCGACATCGCCTCGAGCCATCACTGTCGGTGCCGAGGGAGGTTCTTAGCTTCGGAGCGGGACCTCTGGCTTTGCCTGACAGGGGTGCATTCGAGGTCATGCGGAGTGTGTTAGAGCCTGGCTCTACTCCACAGTCGGCTCCGTCCGCCCCCTCACGGTGCCTCAGGTCAAGTCGACTCACTCCCTCATCCCGGACCGCAGAGAGCCAGCTCCTCAGGAACCCCTGTGGGATTTCATCCTCTTCCGAGGCCTCTCCTGATTTGGCAGAAGAGCCCTCGGAAGAGGAAGTGTAAGAGGAAACACATTGACTCACCTGAGTCCATCACATCTGACACAGATTTAGATGATTCTGAGGGTTCCCCTGCTCCTTCTGAAGATGTCTCATTTGCAGACATTCTAGAAATCCTGAAGCAGAGGGAAATTGGCCAGCCCTCAACCCTTCGGAGGATGAATCTGTGTATCTTGAGGCATTTGGCTCTCGCCTTCCACCTCCTGGGTGTCCCCCTTGACCCCCTCATCCACGTGGTTGCTAAGAAGGCTTGGACGGCTCCTCTTTCAGTGCACCCCACTCCCAGGAGACGCTCCAAATTCATAACGCGACCAGCAGACAAACAGTTCTTGACAAAAGGAGTCTCTGTGGATGCTATGGTGGTAGCTGCTGCCACTAAGAAGGAGCTAGCTGATCCTTCAGTACCTGTCCATCCACCTAACAAGGAATCTAGGTCCATGGACAGGTACGGAAGCGGATGTTCTCCAGCGACATTTACCATGCTCGCTGAACTACCTATGCCATTTTACCTGCCTTCAAAGGGACTTGATCAAAGAAGTGAGTGAAATGTTAAAGGACCCTACAGCTGCGGTTTTCAAGATAAGATGAACACGCAGCTGGCTACCCTTAATTCCATAACCAACTCCTCCATGCGCCTTCTTTCTTACGCGGCTGATGGAGCGAGTAGGGCCGCAGGGACAGGTGTGGCCTACGTAGGCATGCCTGGATGCGGCTATGCAATTTTGGACCCTTCAAGACGTCTTTCACTAACTCCCGCTTGATGGATCATCTCTTTGGTCCTCAAGTGAAAGAAACCTTGACTAGGTGCTAAACTGATGGCAAGACCCTTTCTGCCGCCGGAGTCCGTTTTCTACTCCTCCTAGGCCTTACCCCAAAGGCCAGAAAGGTGGAAAGATGTGGTTCCGTAAACAATCTCAAGGGACTTGCCTGACGACAGAGTTGTTCCGCCAGAGGCAGGAATAACAATGGTAGACGCCGCCTAGGGGCAGGGGGTCTGCAGAACCAGGGCAATCGAAGCCTTCTCTGACAAGCCCTTTCAGCATCCCTGAGGTTGCCCGACTGCCCACCTTCGGAGGCAGTCGGGAAGATTGTCACTGTACCCAGAAGCCTGGCTATCCCTGACTCAAGACAAATGGGTACAGTCCATCATTTCTGAAGGCTATTCTATCCCCTTTCTTCGCATTCCAAACCAATCAAAAATCCCTTCCAGATGTTCCACCCTCAAAGGGATCTAGCGGTTTTGGAAATTTCAAAACTGCTTGCAAAAGAGCAATTCAGCCAGTTCCAGCAGACCAGCAAGGATCCGAATCTACTCAAGGTTCTTTTAGTTCCAAAGAAAACAGGGACTGGAGACCAATTTTGGATCTCAGTATCTTGAACAGATCAGTCAAGAAAACAAGATTTCGGATGGTCACGCTGCAATCCATCCTTCCCTTTTTGGGCAAAGGAAACTGGATGTGCTCTATAGACCTTCAGGATGTACTATCACATAAAAATGAACAGACGCTCCAGAAGATTCCTCCGCTTCAGGCTGGGAACCAGTCATTTTCAGTTCAGGGCCCTGCCCTTTGGTCTCACCACTGCCCCGGTGTTTACCAAATGCATGGCAGTGGTAGCTTCTCACCTGAGACGACAAGGATTCCAGGTGTTTCCATATTTGGACGACTGGCTCCTCACAGCTCCCACCAAGCATCTCCTTCTGATGGCCAGAGATTATACCTTTCGCATTTGTCAAAAGTTAGGCATTTCAATAAATTGCGAAAAGTCTGTTTTGTCGCCTTGTCGTGCTATTACTTTCATAGGCAAATCTGGACACAGTGGACATGTCTGAGACTAACACATCAGAGAATAGCAGACATTCACAAACTGGTCTCACTCCTTTTCAACAACAACAGAATCAAAGCCAGGTTAGTTCTGAAGGTGTTGGGAATTATGGCGGCCATACCTCTGCTTCCGTTAGCCAGATTCCACATGCGGATCCTTCAATGGATGCTCTTCACACAATGGTCATACCAGCAACTTCCAATGTCTCACACCATTATGATCACGCAAGCGTGCAGAAATCATCTCATGTGGTGGATGTCTTCCCTCAGCTCTTGTTGGGAAGACCCTTTGTTCCACCCTCCGGTTGCTACTCTGACAACGGATGCCTCCCTGATCGGGTGGGGGCATTATCAGGGCAGGACGGTCCAGGGCACATGGCAACCAAACGAATGCCACTTGCACATAAATGTTCTAGAGATGAGAGCAGTGCTTTTAGCGTTGCAAGCCCTTCAAGACTCTCTTCCCTTGGGAACGATTGCAATCCAGACAGACAATATGTCTGTAGTGTGGTACATCAACAAACAAGGCGGAACCAGGTCATACCCCTGTGTCGAGAAGCACTCAGACTGTGGCAATGGGCGATTTCTTCTCAGCGATTTCTGATAGCAACGCACATCCCGGAAGTCCAATCAAATTGGACAAGTTGAGCAGAGCTATTCTCATGCCTCACGAGTGGTCTCTGAAAGACTCTGTTGTGAGAGAAATTTTCCTCAAGTGGGGTCAGCCTTGCTGCGATCTTTTTGCTACTCCCCAAAACAGCAAGTGCAGAGAATTTTTCACTCTGTTCCCTTTACCAGGCCAACCCAGCAGAGACGCTCTAGTCCAAGTTTGGCCCCGGGGACTTCTGTATGCATTTCCTCCCTTCCCACTAATCTCTCAAGTGATACAGAAAGCTATCGTTCAGAAGGCCTCATTGATCCTCATTGCTCCTTACTGGCCTCGACAGGTGTGGTTCCCCTTTCTACATCAATTTCTATTGAGCGACCGTGGCATCTGGACCTAGTTCCAGATCTGTTGATCCATCAGTCGGGTCAGTTACATCGCTCCTCCCTCTCTGAACCTCACTGCTTGGTTCCTCCAGTTCCAACCTTAGCCAGGCTTCCTCAATTATCTCACTCCGTTCGAGATATTTTGATAGCTTCCCATAAATCTTCCACTCGGAAGATTTATTTGAGTAAGTGGAAACGCTTCACTTATTGGGCTCAAGGAAAGGACATAGATCCTTTCACTGCTTCCATCCAAATAGTCCTTGATTTTCTAGCTGAACTCTTCCATGCAGGTTAATCTCCTTCTACTCTTAAAGTTCAATTGGCAGCTATTTCTAACTTTCATGTAGGTATTTCTGAGTCTGCCTTAATGTCCCACAAGCTTTGCAAAGCCTTTTTGAAAGGAGTTTTTCTTCTCAGACCTCCTATAAGAAATCCTCCTTCTCCTTGGGACCTAAATTTAGTTCTTACTTCTTTGATTCTTCCCCTTTCGAACCTGCAGCCTCCTGTTCTTTAAAATTGCTATCATGGAAGACTCTCTTTCTGGTAGCTATTACTTCAGCTAGAAGAGTTTCAGAACTTCAAGCACTCAGCTGTCGACCTCCTTATATATTGTTTCATAAGGACAGGGTATCCTTACGACGAACACGCCCTTTTGCCTAAGGTAGTCTCGACATCAAATCTAAATCAAAGCATTGACCTCCCTGTCTTTTTTCCAGAATATTCCAATAGGTCTGAACAAAATTACACTGGCTAGATGTTCATCGTCAGTTGAGGTACTATTTGGATAGAACAAAACAATTCAGAAAATCTGACCAGCTGTTTGTCTCCTATGCAGAAGGCAGAGAGGGACTTTCAGTTTCAAAGGTATCATTATCTAGATGGCTAACATCTCTGATTTCCCTTGTATATGAAATTAGACACCAAAAGCTGCCTGATAAACCTAAGGCCCATTCCACCAGAGCTTTGGCTACTTCTTTAGCCTTCCAAGACAGACTGCCTATTGACACCATTTGTGCAGCGGCTACTTGGGCTACTCCTCACACTTTCATTTCTCATTATAAGCTGGATTTAGCTTCTAGGCATAGAGCTAACTTTGGTTCCACTGTTCTCAGGAGTCTGTTCCGTTAGGCCACCGGGACAAGGTGCTAGGGACGGTCCCATCCAGCAAGAATGAAGGCGAGATAGACAACTTAACATATAGAAGTTATGTTCTTACCATAACATTCCATGTTAGTTGTCTTCTTCTCGCCTTCTTCTTATGTCCCACCCTCCTGCCCCTGGCCTGGACAGACCTAGAGGAGTTGTGATTGTGACCTCTCTTTCTACCACCTCTGTACTTAGGTATATGCTCTGCTGTGCATATTTCCTGGATCAGGATGTAGGTCACCCTTCTTTTTTCCTTTATTTATAGAGGTGGACTTTGCTACTAATTATTCCATTACTACTATAGGCTGGGCCTAGCTTACAAATGAGATCTGAGGTAACTCACGCCTAGCATTGTGGGATATAAGGGGAGCCTCGAGCCGGTGGAACCAACTCTCGAGCTTTTAGAGTGGCGAAGTGGAGCCGAGGTCGGCTCCGAACCCATCCAGCAAGAAGAAGGCGAGAAGAAGACAACTAACATGGAACGTTATGGTAAGAACATAACTTCTATTTCTTCATGTTTCACTGTTGCAGTCATCACTTGTGGGTTATCCCTGCTGTGGTAGCCCTCGGCCAGCCCGAATACCAGAGTCAGTGTTTTTCTGCATCTGCTGCAGTTACCTGTAGTTTGATGTCAAGTCATCAGTGGCATAAAGCAAGGCAGCCAAGGTCATTACATCAGTCTTTCTTGCTGTGGAGCCCGTAACATAAGCAGTTCGCACGAGTGCCGGTCGGTCACTACCAGAGCTTGAATTTCAGCTGAAAACATCTAAAGCAAAGTACCCCGTTGGGGATCCTTTTTTTCCTTGCACTAACCGATGTCCGAAAAAGTTAACAATTGTCTCACCTGTGGAAGGCAGATCCCACAGCAAGACTTCCATTCTTACTGCATCACTTGTTTAGGCCCAGACCACGACGTTCCCCATTGCCGGGTCTGTGCCCTTTCTAATGCGAGAACCATTTGCAGTAGAGCTCTTATTGTAGACAGTTATTTTCATCTTCTGTCTTCGCATTCCGATATGGTGTCCATCAGCCAACAATCCATGGACATTCTGAAAAAATGCAGAGATAAAGATGGAGACAGATCACACAAGACTAAGTCCATCCATCCGACGACTCTACCGCTAAGCAGGTCATCAGTTCTCTGGAATTCAGTGAGGCGCTTTCACAGCCCCCGATGCCCAATTCGATATCTATGCAGGCCTCTACCGAGACCCTTTTGGAGTCCGGTATGCCGCAGAAATCTTCATCTTCCGAGCCTTTGATTGTCTCTGCCTCGGTTGGGTCCGGAGCAGTGACGCAGGCACTGGCTTCTGAGGAGGCCTTTCACACTGCCAAATCTAGACAGAAAACAACGTCTTCTCATCTGACTACCATTTCTCTCAGACCGACGGATTCTCTCAGGCCTAGAAGCCAGGCCACTCCTAGAAAATCTGCTTCTAGCCACCATCTTGCTCATGCTCCACCACCCCAAACACAAATGCTTAAAGTGGCGGAGGATCTCATCTCTTTAATCCGGGGTAGTTAGGCCACAACTTCTAAAAGGAAAAGGCACCCTGCTCCACAAGTTATGACATAACAGGATTCTGAAGAATCTGACTGTTCAGATTTTGAAGAGGAAAAGCATCCTCTGACTGCTTATGAGGATTCAGATGCAGAAGAATCCATTCCTTCTCTCTCCCTTCCAGAGGACCTTTCCTTTGAGGGAAACACTTCACACCCTCAGGGAACATTTCCAAAGGGAATCTCAGGACTTCCCCCCAGTCTAAGAAAAGACTTGGAGAGTTTCTGGACCTGCCCCAGCACAGACCCCTGGCCACCCCCTGTATTTTAGAAGTGGTGGATGATGTTTTCTATGAATCCAGCTTAGCCCCTGATGCCCTCCCACCTGCTCCTAGAAAACCTGACAGGTATTAGAGTACTGGATTCTCACAAATACCTGTACAGAAATCCTGCTGCAGACCCAGAGGTCATTACACAGGGACCTAAAGGAGCTAAGACTAGTTCTGCCATTATCCCATTCCTTCTGACAAGGATTCCAGAGCTCTGGACAGATGGTGTAAGAAAACAAAAAAAAAGTATACACCTTTGCAACCTTAGCTATCAGAGCACTCAACTGCCAGTTCCATATGTTAAAATATCAACAACACTTTGGAACTATTAAAAGAAAATATTTCTACCTTTCCTGACTGTGCCAGTTCAAGAGTTAGTAGATTTACTGCACTTGTCAAGTAGCCAAACACTCATTACTCTGTGGATATGATGCCCTAGAAGCATCTAGCAGGGCAGCAGTGTCGGGATCTGTCATTAGGAGCCATGCATGGCTGAAGGAACAACCTCTCCCTGATCATGTCAAGTCTAAACTTATTGATGCACCCCTGGATAAGGACCGCTTGTTTGGAGTAAAAGCAGAAGAGGTGCTTAAAAAGATGGAAGACAAAGCAAAATCTATGCAAACAGTAAAAGATTTCTTTCAGGTTCAACCGGAACTTTCCCTCTAAGCACTGGTCCTTCCCTGCACCTAGCAGATAGGGCCAAGATAAGCCCCACAGGGACAGAGTATCCAGGCCCCTATCCCAGGGCCAGCAGAGAAGCAAGCAGTGGACCGTTTCCGCCCCAAAGGCAGGGAGTTCTAAGCTACCCTTCTATGGCAAAAACTCCCTATGACTCCCCTCCTCCCTCTGCCTTCCCTTCAGACACCAAAAGCTAGGAGGAAGGCTCTCCCTCTTCAAAGAAAATTGGCTTTCTGTAACAAAGGACCCCAGTGGGTCTTAAAGATCACTTTTTAGGATACAAATTCTTCTTCAGTGAACTCCCAATTCCAAAAGGATACCCAGACTTGCCTCCAAATCAGAGGGCAGAGGCATTGAAACAGGTCCAAACACTCATATATCCTGTCCCCTCAGATCAAACAGGCAAAGGCTTTTATTCCAGACTATTCCTTGTTCCCAGAAAAGAGGGCACTTACCACCCCATCCTAGATCTATCCATTCTGAACACTTTCCTGGTGGTCCCCAGATTCAAAATGCTAACTTTGCAGCAGCTGCTGCCTATGCTGACAAAAAATGTCTGGCTAATGACCCTAGACCTAAATGAAGCCTACCTCCACATCCCCATAAGGGAATTCTGCAGGACATTCCTGTGCTTCAGAGCAGGATAACAACACTTTCAGTTCTCTGTGCTGCTCTTTGGCTTATCTACTGCACCCAGAGCATTCACCAAAATGCTTAGGCCCGGCCATAGCATTTTGCAGACAGAGAAATATACAGATTTACCCTTACCTGAACGACTGCCTCATTCAGGCAGAGTGCAGAGAAAAGCTGCTCCAGGACCTTCTCTTTGTCAGATCCCTCCTAACCTCCCTAGGGTACACCATCAATGAGAAGAAGTCAAAGCAAACTCCCACCAGGAAGACCATTTTCTCGGGAGCTCTGCTTGACACAGCATCCCAAATTGCCTTCCTATCCCCAGAAAAGCAGAGCTTCCTGCCTCTCTACTTTACCCAGCTGGCTTTCAGAAGTCACCTCACTTCGAGGAAGTTCCTGCAAGCTCTGAGGTACATGGCATCTTGCATCCTTCTAATTCCTCTGGCCAGGTATCACATGAGAAAACTTCAGTGGGTATCTATAGAACATTTGGTGTCGGCACTCTGTCTCCAGAGACCTCTCTCCCTCTGATCTCATGTATAAGGGCTGAGTTTCTCTTATGGGCAGAGGCCTGTGTCAATAACAAGGGTCTTCCCTTCATCTTCCGCCCTACCAGCCAGACCATCACCAATGCCTCAGACATTGCTTGAGGTGCTCACCTAGCAGGTAGGTGCACCTAAGGTCTTTGGGGTGCCCAGCATGTTCCCTTCCACATCAGTCAGAAAGAAATGATGGCAGTACAAAAGGCTCTGACATCCGTCAAACCCCATCTCAGGCCAGGGTTTCTCCTTATAAAAACAGACAACACCACAGTAATGTGGTACATCAACAAACGGGGGGGGGGGCGGGCAATCTTACCCTCTCTGCAAGCTAGCCATGAACCTCTGGCTGATAGCTGCCTCCATGGGTCTACACCTAATAGCCCAATACCTACCAGGGGTCAACAACACCCTGGCATACCACCTACTCAGAAACTTACTGGACCCCCATGAATGGCAGCTCCACAGGGAAATCTTTCTTCAAATCACTTCAGAGTGGGGGACTCCAGAGGTAGATCTGTTTTCTTCGAACCTCAACCACCAGCTACAGAAGTTCTGTACCAGGGAGTATTGCCTCCTAGCGTGGAAGGTGGATGCCTTGACCTTCCCCTGGAATTCCCTCTTTGTGTACGCGTTCCATTCTCTAACTCATATTCCCAAGGTACTGATCAAAATAAGGGAGGAGAGACCAAAGGCCATCCTCATTGCTCCAGATTGGCCCAGACAGCATTGCTACTCCTTACTGCACAGTCTGACCTTACAGCCCCCCAAGCAGCTTCCCCTGATCTCAGACCTCTTGACCCAGGTGGGAGGGGGGAGATGCTGCACCCAGACTTGTAAACTCTCAATCTTACAGCATGGCTTATACTTTAAAGCTAACAGAGTCCCTGTTAAGCAAACAGGTCCTAGACATTGTCACAGAGGCCAGAAGGCCCAGCACCAGAAAGTCTTATACAGGGAAATGGAAAAGATTCTGCTCCTGGAGCCAGTCCAGAGGGCCCAGTACCTCACATCTTTCCCATCCCTCTTATCTTGGATTACCTAGCTGAGTTGCTCAAAATTGACGCCTCCTTCTCTTCTATTAAAATCCATGCCTCAGCCATTTCAGCCCATTAGATTCAGACCTTATCCGCTCTTCTCTCATTCTTTGATTAAACAATTCCTCATAGGGGCTTCTAATATCAGACCTCCGAGAAGGCCTCCCACGTCAGCCTGGGACCTGAATTATGTTTTAGAAAAACTAACCTTACCTACTTTTAAACCTGATGCTTCAGCAGAATTGAAATACCTCTCCTGGAAGACTGCCTTCCTACTAGCTGTCACCTCAGCCAGAAGGGTTTCAGAACTTCAGGTACTCATGGCTGTTGAGCCCTTCATCATTTTCCATGTAGACAGGGTCTCCCTGAGGACTAACCCCTCCTTTATGCCCGAGGTGGTATTTGAGGTGACCCTCAACCAGGCCATACACCTACCCATCTTCTTTCCCAACCCTCAAAACAAGGGGGAAAGAATTCTGCACTCACTTGATGTGCACAGACAACTCAGATACTATCTGGACCATACTAAACCCTTCAGAATAACAGACCAGCTTCTTGTCAGCTTTGCCCCAGGGGCAGAGGGGAAGCCCATTTCCAAGCAAACCATTTCCAAATGGATGTCACACTATATCCATTTCTGCTACACACTACATGGGGAACCCCCCCCAAGTCTATTTGTACCCATTCCACTAGGACAGCCTCCACTTCCACAGCCTTCCTCAGAGGAGTCCCCACTGGCACATCTTGGAAGCAGCCACCTGGACCTCTGTGCATACCTTTACAAAGCATTACCACCTACCTCTTTTTTTCTAAGTCTAGGGCAGGGTTTGCCTCTGCAGGGCTTGCTAACCCATGCCTAGGGCTCTAACCTATCCTTCCACCCCTCTCCTCTGCTTTGGGAATCCTCCCACAGGTTATAACTGCAACAGTGAAACACAAAGAGCATAGTACAGTTGTGTACACTTAGCATAAATGTAGATGTTTAAGTGTGTTCAGTGTTGCAGTCCTGGTTTCCCTCCCTCCTTCCCCCTTATATCCTCTTCCCCTAGGGGGACATAAGCTTCCCATGGTGGTTTTCAACCAGGACCACTTTACCTTATTTCCTTGTGCTTCTGACAGGTTAGGGCAAGAAAAACTAATGTATTGACGTCGGCTGCCTTGCTTTGTAGCACTGATGACTTGATGTCAGACTACAGGCATCTGCAACTAACAGAAAAAAATTCTCTGATATTGGGGCCATCCGAGGGGTACCACAGCAGGGGTAATCCACAGGTGATGACTGGAGCAGTGAATGCACTCGAACATCTACATTTATGGTAAGTGTACACAACTGTAGTTTGGAACTCCAGATTAAAAAAATCAGTCCTGTATAACAGATGTTAACAGTGATTTCTCATCATAATGATTATGCTATCCATATTATTTTGGAAGTAAATGGCCTTACAGGTATAGATACAAAAAGCACCAGTTTATTCCAAATGTTGAGTGCTTTCATAAAAACAGTGTCAAACTTATTCAGAACACAGTTTAAAATCACATTTAAGCTTAAATACAGGAATTAAGTCACATGACTAAAAATTCCACCCCTCAATTAATCCTTAAAAATGATACATACATCTAATATGAAGTTATAGGTTCATAGGTTGGTACTATGTTATCGGCCCTAGGCCCTATACAAGCCTAGCCATAACAATTCCCTGGCTATTTCTTCCCACACTGTTTACTTCCCTGGACCCCTGTCTAGCAGGGCGACTGACGTGATCCCCGGTGTGAATTTCCTTTCTTCCATCCAATTCAAGGTTCCTTTTGAAGAGGGCCAAAGAGGTGCTCTGCTTGACATGTATGGACAGTCAATCCCAGAGTCTGGGGAGTCTCTGGGTCAGGAACCTATCCCTCCAGCATGTTTTGTTTATTGTGATGACATGGTTTAGATCCCTGTAGCGTGTGGCTCTGACGGATTGGGATTTCTTTAAGTGCAGCATGTCCAACAGCTTTGGGTTTGACATAGCCTTGTATCTTAAGCAGAGATCGCCTCTGAGTAGACAATATGCGACAGAGTATAACTGGAGTTTTTTAAGCCGATCAGTGTAGGGCATCTGCTTTAGGCCTGTGATTCTTTTAGTGAGGTATTTCTGCGGCCTTTCCAGTTGCAGATGTCTTGAGAGGTACATACAAATGGGGCGTTGTATTCTACAATGGGTTTAATGAGGGATGAGTACAGTGGGACAATGACCTCCTTTTTTCTGGATGAAAAGCCCTTAGTGATGAGATGTGCCACATAGAAGGATTTCCTGACTGTTGTCGCAATGTGGTTATCGAAGGTGAGACCACTGTCCACCTGTGTCCCTAAGTCTCTTATCACACTTTCAGTGTTTAGTGTACTGCCACCTATGTGATAATTCATGTATACATGTTTTTTCCCAAAGGGGATAACTAATCATTTCTTGGCATTGAGCTTGAGCCCATGGCTCTGGCACCAAGCATCTGTTTCTGTAAGGCCCTTTTGTAGAGTATCCACATCATTTGGAGATTCAATAATGGCTCCCAGTTTGCAGTTATCTGCGAACTTCGTTAGCCAGAGTCCCTTAGTGTTGGCCTGTACTTCAGAGAAGTAGATGCCAAACAAGAGCGGTTCCAGGACTGAACCCTGAGGTACTCCACTTGTCACTTGTCTGGAGCTGGATTTGGAGTCGGCTACTTTTACAGTATGGGTTCTGTCAGTAAGCCAGTTGGCAACCCATCAAGTGACGTAGGGATTAATGCCCAGCTTAGTATGTCTATCTATGATTCCAGAGTGGGGGATGGTGCCAAAGGCCTTGGCAAGGTCCAGATAGGTTGTGTGGACCGCCTTACCCTCGTCCACTGCTCTGGAGACTGTTTCAAAGAAGTCAGTCAGGTTCTGGAGACAAGATCGGCCCTTCACAAACCCAAACTGGGTGGGGTCCAGTGTTTGAAGGTTGCCAATGTCTTTGTTTATAAGTTCCATGATAATGCATTCCATGGCCTTGCAGATCAGGCTTGTCAGACTGATGGGGCAGTAGTTCTCTGGATCCAAGGTGGATCACCCCTTGTGGAGTGGGATAACTGTAGCTGTGCGCCACTCAGTGGACACGAAGCCTGAGGTGAGGCTATGATTAAACATGACACTTACGTGAGGTGTAGTTCTTTTTGTAGTTCATGTAGAACACAGCTCGGGATGTCATCTGGTCCCATGGATGCTGTATGCTTAGCTTTGGATAGTGTTTTTTTTTTACCTGTGTGGCCGTTATTACCGGAATTTGGCAATCTTCCGATATTGTGATGGGCCGTTTAGGAGGGTGATGGCACTGAATTGATCTGCCAGGATATTGGCAATATCCTTGGGATCAGTATATTTAATGCCATTCTGTTGTAGCTCAGAGCAGATCTGAGCATTGCCATTTAGATTCTTGACATAGTTATAGAATGCCTTGTGGTTGTCTTTGGAATCTTTGGCAACTGTATTTTCGTAACTAGCTTTGGAGGATTTTATAAGGGATCTCAGCTTCTTACTGAGGCTGGTAAAGGAGTTTTTTGCATCCTGGGATTTTCCTCTTTTCTGCAACAGTTTCTTCATTTTGTTGTAAAGTTTGTTTATGGCAGGGGGCCACCATATTGGCTTCTTTTTTTTGAAGGAGAGCATCTTTGTTCTATTTGGGATGCCACGATTCATGCATGAGTGGATGCGCTCATACAGTGCCTTAGTGTAGGATTCAGCAGTCGAAATTTCAGTTCCAGTCTGCATGGGTGTCATGAAGTTTCACTTCTGACTTGAGTAGAATGAAGTTGGCTTTGGAGAAGTTTTTTATGGAGGTTTCCTTTCTGATGGGTGGGGGTGGGATGTGGCTGTTAAGGGTGATTATCTTATGGTCAGACCTGACCAATGACGTGGTGACCATAGGTGTGGAGCATCGATTTTCCATGTTGGTAATGACCAGGTCTGGGATATTGGAATCCCTGGTGGGACTATGGATTAGTTGATCCAGGGCGCTGGAATTTATGAATTCCAAGAACCGTTGGGCAAAGGTGTTTGTCACGAGTAGTTTTCCCAGTTAATGGCAAGGTAGTTGACATCACCCAGTATTAGGGTGTTTGGTTCTATCTTAATAGTTTCCAGTATGTTTAGAAATGTGTAGTGAGAATCTTGAAGCATGGTGGGGGATCTGTAGCAAGCTACAATTTGGATTGCAGTCTTAACTAGTGTTAGTTGCACCTGGAGAATTTCAGACGCATTGTGTTGGGCAGCTAGCCTGGTGGTGTGAATATCTTTGGTGAATATGGACACTCATCCATCTTTAGTGTTTCAGTCCTGGTTTGGTGGCCGAAAAGTGTGGTATGAGTTGTAACCTTGTATTGCAGGGGGTGCTCTTTGGCGCCTTGAACCAGGTCTCAGTTACTGCACAGATATCTATGTTCTCCATTTTTAGGAGCATCTCGAGAGAGTGCATTTTGAGGTTTAGTCTTCTAGTATTGAGTAGCATTACCTTCAAATTTTGCATACGTGTACCTGATGTTCTTCATGTTTCACTGTTTCAGTCATTACATTTGGGTAATCTGCTTGCAGGTTGCCCTCAGTTGGCCTTATTAACAAAGTCTTGTATCCTGCGTCAGTTGCTGTCCTTTCTTCCATGACGTCAGGTCGTCAGGGGTATAAAACATGCAGCCGACGCCATTACATCAGTCTTTCTTTCTGTGCGATGCCCGAAGCAGAAGCAATTCACAAGTGCCGGTCGGCTGCCTCCTGAAATTTTCATTTTCGAGCTTCAGAACCAAAGTTTTCAACTAAAAGCTAAGTACCCCGTTGGGGAAACTTTTTCTTGCTCCTTACCGATGTCAGTAAAAGTTAATAATTGCATTACTTGTGGAAAGCAAATACCGCATAAAGATTTTCATTCATACTGTATTCTTTGCCTAGGCCCTGACCAATGACATACCTTGTTGTCATTTTTGTGCTTTATTTAATCAGCGCACTATCCGTTGTCGGTATATTTTTGCCTCTAAATATTTCGGTTCTCGGTTTAATTATCCAGAAATGTCATCAGTTAGCCATCCAACTACCGGGATTCCGAAAAAAAAACAAAGATAAAGACAGAGATAGGCTGCCGAGGTCCAAAACTGTCGACGACACTTCTCCTAAGCCAGTCGCCAGTTTGCCGATACTCAGTGAGGCACTTTCGCAGCCCCGATACCCACTACTTCTGATTCGCAGGCCTCTACTGAAACCCATTCAGAGTCCGGTATGCAGCGAGATGCTTCAGCTATGGAACCCATGGATGTCTCTAACTTGGATGGGTCCGGAGCCGCTGTGCAGGCACCGGCTTCTGAGGGTGTATTCAGGCCTACGGACTTGCATATTAAATCGACGCTGCCTTCTTTACTAAGGCCTAAATCTCGATCCGTGTCTAAAAAACTGATGCCCAGGCCACATGCTCAGGCCTCTATGCCTAAAAAACAAATGGTAAAAATGGCTGAAGATCTAATAACTCTAATCAGGTATAGCCATCCTCCCCCTTCTAAGAGGCCTAGGGCTGAGATCAGGATTCTGTTTTTTCTGACGACCTGGATTTGTCCTTACCTACTTATGAGGATTCTGATGCAGAGGACAATATTCCCTCTGCTTCCCATCCTGAGAATTTTTCTTTTGGGGAAACCTTACAATACTCTAAGGGAGCATTTTCACTGGGAAAGCCAGGAATTTTCTGATTCAAAAAAGAGGCTTAGGGATTTCCTTCTCCTACCTCAGCATAGGCCTTTGGGTATACCTCCTGTACTAGACATTGTTGATGCTTTCTCGGAATCCAATTTGGCCCCTGATTCCCTGCCTCCTGCTCCCAGTAAACCTGACAGATACTACAGGGTTCCCGAGTCCTACAAGTTCCTTTTCAAAAATCCTATTGCAGATCCAGAGACTATTTCACAGGAGCCCAAGGGCATTAAGGCTTCTACTGCTAAAAATCCTACCCCTTCTGATAGAGACTTCAGGGCGCTGGATAGATGGGGTAAAAAGATTTACACTTCAGCAACCTTGGCCATTAGAGCTTTAAACTGCCAATTTCATGTGTTAAAATATCAGCAACATGTTATTGGACTGCTTAAACAGAAAATGATGTTGATTCCTGACTGTGTGGAAAATAAAGACTTACAGGATTTAATGCAAGTTGGAAAACACTTTGCAATGTGGTTTTGATTCATTAGAGGCCTCTTGCAGGGCTGCTGTTACTGGGTCTGTGCTTAGAAGGCATGCTTGGCTTAAGGAGCAATCTTTGCCTGATCATGTTAAAGCTAAATTGTTGGATGCTCCTTTAAATCAGGACCACCTGTTTGGCAACAAGGCTGAAGAAGTTCTTAAAAAGATGGAAGATAAAGCTAAATCTATGCAAACTGTTAAAGATTTTTTTACAAGTTCAGCCTCCTAGATTTAGTAGGGACTGGCCCTCTAAGAATTGGTCCTTTCCAGCCCCTTCCAGGTCTTTTCAAGCCAAACCCGGACACAACAAAAACCCTAGGTTTCAGTCCCAGGGGGCTCACAGAACTAAGCAGTGGGGGGCCTCCACTTCAAGTCTGGGAATAATGAGACTCCCCCTATGGTATTCTGTCTCAGTGACTTCCTTTTAAAAGTTCTAAGCACTTATCTTCTGACTGCCCCTTTGGGGGAAAGATTGCTCTTCATGCAAAGAACTGGGAACTTGTTACCCAGGACAAATGGGTTTTAAATATAGTGTCCCAGGGATACAGATTTCACTTCTACACGTTGCCAACGCCAAGTGGGTGGCTGGACCTGCCCCCAAATCAGTGGGAGAGGCCCAAAACAAGTACTTTCTCTCTCAAGCATGGGGGCTATTCAACTGGTACCAGAAGAGGAAAAGGGGCAAGGTTTCTACTCAAGACTTTTCCTGGTACCCAGAAAAGACAAATCATGGCATCCTATCCTGGACCTGTGTACTCTAAGCACCTTTCTGGAGATTCCAAAATTCAAGATGCTGACTCTTCACCAATTACCTGTATGCTAGGCAAAGACGCCTGGTTGGCAACACTAGATTTAAAAGAAGCATACCTGCACATCCCAATCAGGGAATCTTGCAGAAGATACCTACGCGTCAAAGCAGGCTACAAGCACTGTCAGTTCTCTGCACTGCCCTTTGGCTTATCTACTGCGCCCAGGGTATTCACAAAGTGCCTAGCTCCAGTTGTTGCATCTTGCAGGCAAAGAAGTATTCAAATATACCCATACCTGGATGATTGTCTAATTCAGGCAGAAAGCCAGGACATACTTTTGAATCATCTGGCCTTTGTAAAAAGGGTTCTAACTTGTCTGGGGTGCACCATAAATGAAAAGAAATCACAACTGGCACCCTGTCAAATTACATTCCTGGGAGCAGGCTTGAATACAACTTCCCAGATGGCTTACTTCATGCCAGAAAAGCAAATTCATTTAACAACCTACTTCAAACAAGTGGCCTCAAAAACCCTGCTATCTGCAAAACAAATACTGTAAGCCTTGTGGTCAATGGCCTCCTCTAATCTTCTAATTCCATATGCAAGACTCCATATGAGGAAACTACAGTGGTATTTAAAAAGCCTATGGAGTCAACATTCTCACAGCCTAGAAACAATGATTCCTATCATACCTTGCCTACGCCTAGAGTTCCTTTGGTGGGCAGAGGCCTGCCACCAATACAAGGGACTACCTCTCACACTACCCCCTGCTGCCCAAACCCTAACAATATATGCATCAGACTATGCATGGGGGGCTCACCAGTCAGGGAAGTGCATTCAGGGCAAATGGAACCCAAGTCAAATGCAACTACATATCAATCAAAAAGAAATGTTAGCTGTACAGAATGCTCTGACAGCCTTCAAGGACTACATTCTTCCAGGACAACTAATGGTAAAGATGGACAACACCACAGTTATGTGGTACATAAACAAGCAGGGGGGTGCACATTCTTACCCCCTCTGCAGACTAGCCATGGCATTGTGGAAAACAACCTTGAGCTACCAAGTGCACCTACAAACTCAATTTCTGCCAGGAAAATTAAATACACTGGCAGAAGGACTAAGCAGAAACCTCATGGACCGACACAAGTGGAAACTGGAACCAAGGATTTTCAACATGTTGACAAGCAAATGGGGGAGCCCAGATAAGACCTTTTTGCCTCCCCCCAGAACTACCAATTGGCAAATTTTGCACAAGGACTCCCGACAAACAAGCCTGGAAAGTGGATGCTCTGTCCTTCAGCTGGAAAAACCTGTCAGTGTATGCCTTCCCTCCGCTGCCTCTGCTCTCCAAAATACTACTAAAGGTCAAACAGGACAAACTAAGGATGATTTTGATTGCTCCAGACTGGCCGCGCCAACACTGGTATCCCCTCCTGCGCAGTGTGTCACGGTTATCTCCATGGCACCTGCCTCAGGCTCCTTCCCTGATGTCTCAGCAGGACAACAAGATTCTGCACCCTCAGCTTCCAACACTGAACCTTGCAGCCTGGCTAATTGCTTAAACTCTCCCTTGCCATCCCTCAGCAAACCTGTGATGGATGTCATCTTAGAGGCAAGGAGGCCTACTGCCAGAAAATCTTATGCTGAAAAATGGAAAAGATTTGGTGCCTGGAACCAATCTCAAGGGGATGAGCACAGCAGCACCCAATTTACCTCAGTTTTTACAATACTTAACTGAGATACTTAACAAGGGCCTGTCTTTTTCCTCCATTAAAATCCATGCCTCAGACATTTCAGCTCATTATAACACAGAACCCTCCCCTCTTCTCTCATCCATTGCTCAAGCAGTTCCTCAGAGGGGCCAACAATTTGAGAGCACCCAGGAGAGCTCCAACCCCATCCTGGGACCTTAACTTTGTATTGGAGAAACTCACTCTACCTCCTTTTGAGCCAGCTGCTACTGCAGACTTAAAATTTCTTTCTTGGAAAACATCTTTCCTTTTAGCAATCACTTCATCTAGAAGGATATCTGAATTACACGCCCTTATGGCAGTGGAGCCTTTCATCATCTTTCATGCAGACAGGGTGTCACTCAGAACCAATCCATCCTTCATGCCCAAGGTGGTATCCAGTGTGGCTCTTAATCAGTCCATTCATTTGCCAACCTTCTTTCCCAATCTACAGAACAAAGGGGAACGGATACTGCATTCCTTGGATGTGCACAGACAACTTAGATTCTACTTGGACAGGGCTAAACCTCAAAGAAAATCTAAACAACTGCTGGTAGCATTTGCTGCAGGGTCAGAGGGGAAGGTTATTTCAAAACAAACCATTTCTAAATGGATAAGCCATTGCATTCATTTCTGCTATAAACACCATGGAAAACCTATCCCCCAGGGGATCAGACCTCACTCCACCAGGGCTGCATCTACTTCTACAGCCATTTTCAGAGGCGTTCCTACCAGGGACATCCTAGAAGCTGCTACCTGGAGTTCTGTACATACTTTCACCAAGCATTATCATTTGCCAATTTTCTCTAAATCCAGAGTTGGCTTTGCCACTGCAGTCTTGCAGGGCCTTACAGCTGGCCCTAATGCTATCTAAACTCCTCTTCCCAATCAGAGCTTTGGGAATTTACCCAAATGTAATGACTGCAACAGTGAAACACTAAGAACATAGTACAGTTGTGTACACTTACCGTAAATGTAGATTTTCGAGTGTATTCACTGTTGCAGTCCTGGTTACCCTTCCTTCTGCCCCTTAACTTCTTCTGGCTTTACATCTACTTTCCTTTACTATGTTTAAAAGCCTTTCTGGTGTATTTGCTTTTTTGTTGGAGGTATACCTTTGTGTTTTTATGTTTAATTGCTTCCCATTAGGGGGGCACCTGACATCTGGGGCAAGAAAAACTGATGTAGTGGCGTTGAAGACAATCAAAACAGTAAAACCACAAAGGACGCTCCACGGAGAACGGTGAATTGACCACTTTTAATACTAAAGAAAAAAACGACTTAGCGCTTTCACCAGTACAACTGGCTTCTTCAGAGTCGTTTAAAACTTCACATTACCATGTATTTATTGCACTCAACCCATAGCCATAGGTTAAAATCAAAAATACCCCTCCCAATAAAAACATCACACTACTTAATATGTATATAGTCACACAACATTGTTTTTAAAAACATTATATATATGTATACTGTGTAAAAAATATATATCTCATATATAATATATATGTGACCATATATATGTTATAACCACACTAATAACTAATAATAAATGATGCAAAAACGTAATAAACATAATTGATTTAACTAATTTAACAATATATTAACAATATATAGTGTTTTCACCCAACTTGACAATAAAACATTTCATTGAATTAAATTTGTTGAGATTTCAACTTTAAAAGGGGTTTTAAAGACACACTGTCATTAAGCCCAGGGGGGTTTTGTGCATCAAGTCTTAACTGCCATTCTGTTTCTAAGGCACCCACTTTATTTACCGTGTCCCCACAACCATCAAACTCAAAGATCCGTCCTACCACAAAAAACAAGAATTTATTGAAATTGGAGCATGTAGTACTGTGTAGGTATAACGCATTGTGTGTATCATTTTTTCTAATAGATCTAACGTGTTCAGATATCCTGTCTTTTAACCTCCTAATGGTCTTACCTACGTAGAATGCCTCACATGTCATACACAAGGCCACGTATACTAAATTCTTAGTATTACAGTTACAT
The DNA here is from genome assembly GCF_019279795.1 of Protopterus annectens. Taxonomy (NCBI): domain Eukaryota; kingdom Metazoa; phylum Chordata; order Ceratodontiformes; family Protopteridae; genus Protopterus; species Protopterus annectens. The sequence goes on along the minus strand of NC_056725.1, from coordinate 13,089,398 downwards.
TGACCAGGACATGGTATAGTGTATTTGTAACCCCACACACATAGATATGATCCTTCACTGATAAATCTACACCACCTACATGCCCCACATTTCCTCATATTTGATTTAAATTGAGGTTTGGCTTTTCTTTCCAACATTCCCTTCAAGTTGTCACCTCTACCATAAACAATCAGAGGATCAGGGCCCACTATCCCTTTCATTTCATCACTTAAAACGCTTCTCCAAAGGCTTTTCACCGTTTTACCTAAATCCGGTGCTCTATTATTGTAGTTTAACACAAGACAAGCTCCAGAATACTTGCCATCAGTTTTACTACTTATTGAAACCCTCGAATGCAAAATGGGAATAAACCTAGTAGCCCTACCTCTGACCACATCCTTTTTAATTTTGAGAAGCAATTTCAAAGGGTAGCCATGTTCCAAAAACATTCCAATTAATTTAAACATCTCCACCTTGAAAATTTCCTCATCACTCACTAATCTTGATGTCCTAACCATTTGCCCCTTGATAACGCCTTTCCTCTGATGCCACGGGTGACAACTATCAAAATGTAACAGGGAATTCGAATAATTTTCTTTCCTGAAAATGTTACTTGAAAACCCCCCACTAATTTTGCTAATGGTTAAATCCAAATAATTAATAACATCTTCATTCCAAGTATATGTGAATTTAAGAAAATTGGTCTTCCCATTCAAATATTCAACAAATTCACCTGCTGTTTTCTCATCACCCTTCCACAAAATCAACAAATCGTCCAAAAATCTATTGTACAACACAATGTTACTATTAAATCTGGAAGAAAAAACAAACTGCTTTTCCCAAGTAAGTAACACTAAATTAGCAAAAACCGGGGCACACTTCGCCCCCATTGCTACTCCGGACACCTGCTGATATGTTTCACCCTCAAATGAAATAAAATTATTCTTCAAAACAATCTCCATTAAATCATGTAGAAAGTTAAATTTATTTGTATCCACTATGTTACTCTCTACCATGCTGTCATAAAACCAATCCAAACCTGACTGGTGTGGAATGACTGAAAATAGATTAATAACATCCACTGTTAAAAACCCAAAAACAACACCACTCGTATCCAAAGCCCTAAGTCTTTCAAGGCAATGCCATGAGTCTCTAAGTATATGTGTGGTTTCACTGACAACTGGCTTGCACATAACATCAATGTATGCCGCTAAAGGCTCAGTCTTAGACCCCCTTGCTGCCACAATAGGTCTAAATTGTAAGTTGTCAGTGCCCTTATGTACTTTTGGAATACCAAACATACAGGGAATTTTTGGAAACTTAACACTCAAATAATAGAATTCTGTCTCCTCAATAACCCCTTGAAACAAAGCATCTTGTAAAAACAAATCAATTTTGAGGTACGCTCTATCTATCTCATTGATAGAAACCCTCTTATAAGTCTCTTCATTGTTCAAAATCACAACCATTCTAGAAACATAATCAATTTTGAACATCACTACCATCCCCCCACCCTTGTCAGGTTTCATAAATCTGAACTGGTCAGAAATCCTATAACATTTCAACAATTCTCTTTCTTCTTTTGAAAGATTGTCTGCTTCTTTAATGTTAGATGTTAAGTTTTTTTCTAAACTCATACTCAACCAACCTTTCAAACAATACAATTTCAGCATTAAGGGGCGGTATAAAAGTACTCCTTCTTTTCAAAACTTGGGTACATGTATTACAATTCCCCTCATCATTCTGCTTCCCCAAAGCTGAGAAAAAAACTTTTAAATGCAATTGTCTTGTATATAGTTTTAAATTAATGAGTAAATGAGCAATATCCAATCTAAAGTTAGGTACAAAACTAATACCTTTACAAAACAGGTCAAAATGTACATCTCTAATTTCAATGTCAGTATAGTTATAAGTACAAAAAACATTTCTCCTCAAAATCTGATGTGTCAAGGCTTCACATCCCTCCAAACACATTTCCCCATTGTTGCCATCATGCAAACTCATAGTACATGGTAACTCATCACCAAAAAAATCCATCAATGTCATCCCACCAACACCATTCAATGACAGAATGCCATCATTTTGTAAAATACTGCAATTCACAATCAAATCAACATCATTGTTGTTCATAAAACAATTGTCATCACCATGAATTAATAACGATCCCTCCTGTTGCCCCCCCCCCCCCGCATATAGGACACTTGCGGATTTCCCACAGTCTGCCCTCTGTTCATGAGTCTCTCTGACCTCCGCGGTCCATTCTGTTGCTCTAAAAAAATCATCATGGACCGGTTCCACAAAATTGTCATTGAATTCAGTGCCTTTAGGGTTTTCTTCCCCATTGCTTAATGGAAATTTAAAACCCGGGGGGTATGCACAATTGTTTTTATAATCTGCAGTGTCTCTTGCAAGCTTTTTCTGCTTCAAAGCCAAGTTCTTGTTTACAAAAGTCTCAATGTTCATAACCACTTTATCAAAATTAACCTGATAATGTTGAAACAAGAGGTCGCTAGTAATACTCACATTTAGTTTACTAATTTTGTCTTGCATTTCTAACAACTTGACATCATTATTACGAATAATAATGTCCAACATATCCATACCTGCTCTGTTAAAAAGAGTCGTTAATTCACGATACGCTTCTGTGCCCTCATCAATCCCCATGGGTCTCTTCCAAATTCGCAGACCCTTCGGTACCTGATTTAACTCTTTAGATTTCTTAAGGAACAGGCTGTCAAGTTGAATCGCCTTGTATTTGATGCACAACTTCTCATATTGATTGATTTGTTCCCTCAAGGACGGTAGCATCTTTGCTTTGTTTTCCATTGCCCCTCCATTACCGAAAATCGGCGTCTGGAACCAGGAAGTGAGGTCATGTTTCCGGCCCTTCGACCCAGAGTCAACCACCAGAGCCAATGGTGCTTTGCTAGTACTAGGCTGTTTGAAAACAGCCTCGCTGTGCAAAATGTTTGCATTTTCCTTCTGCCCCGGAGGAATAGTGTCAATGGGTGAGTGCAAGGTGAACAGTTCCACGCCAGTAGTGGCGTTGGCTGCATGTTTTATACCACCTGACGTCATGGAAGAAGGGACAGCAACCGACACAGGACCCAAGACTTTGTTAATCAGGCCGACTGAGGGCAACCTGCAAGCAGATTACCCAAATGTAATTACTGCAACAGTGAATAAACTCAACATCTACATTTATGGCAAGTGTACACAACTGTACTTTATGGTGGTGGTTTTATCCTTTGAACTTTGCTTAAAAAAGGCACCATAGCGGTGGCAAGAGCCTTAGCCAGTAACCTGAATCCTAGGGGTGACGAGTGCAGACCATCTCTGGTAAAGCATCATGGTCTGTCGATCATGTCATCCCAGGCAGATAGATACTTGATCCCCTTTGAATGACACCAGAAGCTTAGCCAATTGTTGAAGTCAGTCATTTTGTCCTTGTATTGTGGTATCATTCTGGGTGAAGGCAGGATGCTACTCAGGGCTAGGGTCATACCTGCCTGGGCCACATGATCCGAAAGCTCGTCCATGTCTCTTCATGTAGTCCAGGGAGGTACATCTCAAGTCATTCACTCCAACAGGGACAATGGCAGTCATTTGTACTTGTTGTGGAGTGACTTGAGTGCATGCGTTATGTGGCGGATCCTGGCACCCGACAGGCAGCTGACTGTAATTTTCTCCTTCTTCAGCCTGGTGAGTCGGATATCAGTGTGCCTGACTATAAAGTCACCTATGACTAAAGTAACCGGGCACCTTGTCTTGCCTTAGCGGCTGTTGCTGGGTGGCACACTGGTGTTGTGAGCTATGTGACACTTTGGTTGTGATTGGTGTTTGTGTTTCAGCTTCGGAGGTCCTTGTTGCTTGGTGAAGTTACAGTTAAGGGCCTCCGCATATGTGGATTTAATGTTGCTATGTGTTGGTGGTGTGGGTTTAGAAGGGCTATGTGTTGCTTGAGGTGTAGTGTGGGTGTTAACCTTCTCCTCTTGACTGTCTACCACAATCTTGAGTGGAGAGACCTTTGCTTCCAGTTTGGCTATGTAAGTGCATCTCTCACAGGTTGTAGTGTTGGGTGGTAGGAGGAGAGGGTTGTCTGTGTACATGAGGCAATTGCTGCATTGCCCCGGTATACCGAGATTCACCAGGTGGACAGAAGATATCACCAGAAGCTGACCCTTGGACATGCCTGGTTTGGTGTTTTTTTGTAAAGTACAGGAGCGGTTTTCCCTTGCCTTAGCAAGGTACTTTGCAATTTTAGGCTGTTTAGTGCCTACGATTAATGTTTCCTTATTAACAAGGAGAGTTGAGTGCTTGTATCAGTGTAAGGCTTCCTAGTGCTTTCCAGCACATATTGGAGCAAGTGCTAGTCACAGGAATGCTTAAAGATATGATGAAAAAAAAAAATGGTTTATCCTAAACACTGCAGTGTGCATTAGATAAGTTAGATGTGAAAGTAGGTAACTTATGTTTTACCTGTCTAAAAAGTTAAGTTTTAGTGGAGAGTTACTATTTTTAAAACAGCAAGGTTGATTGAAAGGGTGTGGTCACTTTTGTATTCTGGTACTATGGAATACAGTAGGATGGCCAATAAATTTAAATAGTTGAAGGGGAGTGATTTCACAAAATAATTTTGTGCTTACTTACACAAGCCAGTGAAAGCAGAGGCGAAATGAGATGTATGGTCAAATTAACATAAGAGGCAGGCAACTAGAAAGACAGTGGTATTTAAAGCGGGTGGGAGGGTGGTGAAAACATTTCTGCCTGACTCACAAGAGACAGAGCTGTGTTCTCTTTTGAAGTTTTAATATGCAGTTAAAAGCAGAATACAAGTAAAAACACAAGGTAAAGAAAACAAGTCACAGTATTCAAAATATAAAAAAGGCAATAAAGTAATACAAAATACAACAAATAAAAAGCAAACTAATCTTTCCTTCACAGCAAAGTGTAACATAGTCTGGGTGAGCCTTTCTAATAAAGCTCTGAAATGTTTTTACTCCTTTAATAGAAGGTTTAGTTCCTAGCTCCACCTCCTCAGTTCACAAATGCTTAACCTTAAGTGACCTCTTCTATTTTATGTATACACCTTCACACCTACACATTTAAACACCTATACACATAAAAACCTTGCCTGTTTTTGAAATCTAGCATCAAAATTCCTACTTACAAATACCCCCATATGTACAAGCCCTTAGGAAAACACAAATTCAGCTTTTAATTTTTAAATACTATTTATAGTAATGGATTCATTTAAACCAGGGGGTACAGTGGCATTACTCCTTAGCTGCCAAATCATTTCTTTATATTCAAGTAAAATTTCATGTGGCCCTCCCCTCTGGTCAAAACTAACTTTTTATGTACAAGAATACTTAAAAGAATGCATAGGAAACGTGATATGTTTGGCTAATGCATTTTTGTTATCCAGCTTGTGAATGTCATAATGTTGGTAAATCCTTGTCTTAAACTTGATCTTGGTTTTACCTATATAAAATGAGGTACATTGTTGGCACAAGTTTATATATACCACATTAGTACTGTGACAGTTTATTCTGTCTAAAATACATGTTCCCCCACCTTGGTATAGACACTTCCTCACCTTCCTTGATAAGTCTACAGTGGTTACAGTGGCCACACTTATTCATGCACCCACCCTGTAAACCCTTCCTTTATCTCTCAAGCATGTATTTAAAGCACAAATCCTTTTTGTAAACCACATTTGTTTGTGCCCAGTTTTTTCAAGGTACTCTCAATCAGCTTTAAAAATACTCCAATTGTGATTAATAATGTTCCTTATTCCATCAAAATGTATGTTGTAAGGTAAAATCAATGCACGGTGAAAACTGATACTTTAATGTCTGTTGCCCCCCCCCCCCCCCCCCACTACCATCAGACAGTCCCCTCCTGGATTTTTTCCTAGCAGGGGGACATACGTTCCTTCCTGTCTTTTCCTGGTAACCTCCTTAATAATACTATCGAGGAACCATAGGGGGTAACCCCCTATTCAGCAACATCTCTTTCATAACTCTACATTGTTCCACAAAGACTACATCCTCACTAACTTTAAGGGCCAGCCTTACCATTTACCCCTTCACTAGTTGATTTCTTTTGATGAACTGGGTGAAAAGTTTTATAGTGCAGTAGGGCATTCGAATAGGTGGGTTTCCTCTAGAGATTAGATTCTAATTTTAGATTAGGGCCTAAGAAGCTGAAAATACCTCAGTGGACTTGTAAAAGGCTCTAAATTACACAGTGAGTTATTAGAGCTTTTAACAAGCAATTTTGTGAACTTTTAAACCTGCTTGTAAGACACAACAAAAAGAAAATTGATCAACTTAAAGAGACTGTTGAGAGGTTGGATGTTAATTTAAAGAATGATTTGTTTGAATATAGGAAATGTGATCATTTAAATGTATTTAAAGATATTGAGAGTGTTATTGATGTACTTAAAAACAAAAAAGCAGATAAACTGTGGAGGGATAAAAGGGATTATGAAGCGGGGAAAAGCCTACCCTAGTCCACCCCGGGACCCAAATGTGCACAATAACAATAATATTGACAGTAATGTGAATTTGACTACTGGGGGGGGCTTATTTTAGAGGGAGATGTCGAAGACAATTCACCTGCTAGACCTTTAGAGTGTCAGCCTCTGAGGAGGTCGGAGAGACTTTTGAATCAGCAGCAGAGACAGGAACCACATGGAGGGGAATCAGTGCAAACAACATACCCCCAGAGGGACCAACACTGAAGAGGTTCATCCTACTGGAATGGCAGGGGGAGGGGGAGAGGCAACTACAGATGGTAGAAGATGTACTACAATATAAAATAGTCCCAAATACAATTGGTGATTTTAAAATTTTTAACTATAGTTCTGTAGAAGTTACTAATGCGTGGGCTGATTTGTTAGACAAAGGGCTGACCTTTGTGCCAACAAGAGTTGGGAGTATTGAGGAAGGAATTATACAGTTGAAACTGTTTGTTAGAAAATTGAACTTGGGAAAATTTTTTATGGTAATAATGTGCACGACACAAATGCATATAAAAGACCTGGTGTCTTAAACCCACCGCTACACCCTTTATTAAGCATTTATGAAAAAATGTGCAAATATGACATCAGGAAGTTTATAGAAGGAAAATAGGAGCAATTTTGACGTGTACAATTTGACTGTGCAAGAGAAGAAATTAACAGAGATCAAGGGTATCACATAGATCAGGATATGAAACCTGACAAAGGTGGGGGACTTGTGGTGATGGAGTCAAATGAATATGTCAACTAGATGTTAACTATTTTATACAGTGACACATATGAGGAAGTTTCATGTAACGAAATGAGTATTGCCTATCATAGGATACACTTAACAGCTGGAAGACTTGTTAAACAATCAAATTGCTTTGAGTGACCTGGACTTTCTAGAGGTGTCCCACCCAAGGACCCCCACCATATTTGGTATACCGAAGACCCATAAATGTATCAGTGATCCTCCAAGGAGGCCAATTGTTGATGCAAAAGCCTCTAAGATGCTCCATTTAGTAAAATTTGTGGAAAATAACATTAAAGGGTTGTCAGAATGTAGTTATATATTTAGAGACTCGTGGAACTTTTTGTCCAAGGTTTCTAGCCAAATGTACTCTGAAGAACTGCTATTTTGTAGCCATAGATGTCTGATCTATATTCTGTACTACCCTATGAGGAAGGAGCTAGAAATGTTTCAAGAATTTCTGTGCAAGCATCCTAGGGTAGATAAAGGGAAAGTTTCTACTATTGTGCCACTTATGGACATGATATTGGGAAACTGTGTAATTTTTGAAAATCAATTGTTTCACCAGTTAAAAGGGGTAGTGATGGTGCCAGTATTGTACTGGCCAACTGGGAGAGTGAAGAGATATTTAACTCAGAGTTTAGCAGAATTTGGGCATTTTTTTTACGCTTCGTGGATGACATAGTCATTTTTTGGGTTGCGGGTAGAGAAAGGTTGAATTAATTTTTCGAATTTCTTAATTCAAGCACTTCTTTCCTTCAATTTACTATGGAGGTAGATGCAGATACACTGCATTATCTTGATTTTTTTGAATGTTAAAAACAGCGTGGAGAAGAGATTTGAATCTAATCTCTATAGGAAACCCACCTATTCGAATGCCCTATTGCACTGCAAAAGTTTTCACCCAGTTCATCAAAGAAGTCACTAGTGAAGGAGCAAATGGTAAGGCTAGCCCAAATGCTTAGAGAGGATGTAGTCTTTTTGGAACAGTGTACCGTTTTTAAATAAATGTTGCTGAATTAGGGGTTATCCCCTATGGTTCCTCAATAATATTATTAAGGAGGTTTCCAGGAAAAGACAGGAAGGAATGTATGTCCCCCTGCTAGGAACAAATCCAGGAGGGGACTTTCTGCTGGTGGAGGTGGGGGCAACAGACATAAAACTATCAAGTTTCACAGTGCATTGATTTTAACTTACAACAGTGGTTCCCAAACTTTTTCAATTCTCAGCTCCCTTGTTGAATCCAGGTTTTCCCAAAGCCCCCACCCCCACCCCCCACCATCGTCAAATTCTAACAAGTATACTTTGTGAAATAATATATATTGTTTTTTAATTAAAAGGGTTAGTTAGGTAAAAATAAATAACGCACGTATTTAAGATCACAAAAAATGTAATTGAACAAATTAATAACACAGGTATTTAAGATCACAAAAACATGTAACTGAACAAATTCAACTAATTATAATTAGTAGGATGGATGAGCCTGTTGATCACTGCACATTTTCTCAAGTCTTGGAATCATACTGGACACAGCCACCCTCATTTCCTTCACATTGATTTTCGCTCGATACTTCAGTGTTTTAACTCACATTCCCCTTATCATACCAACTTCCCAAATCAATAGTACTAATATTTAAAACACTGTTGCTTGTTATTTCTGCATTTGTCCCTGATTCTGCAGGCAAGACGTTGACAGCATTAGCACTTTTTTTAGGATGGTACACTGACAAACACATTATAACCACAGCATACTGGATAAAACTTCCACTGCTGCCTAATCAACCCATGCATCTCAATCCTATCCCATTTTGTGGAATGTTATTTATTTTTAGACTTAAAAAAAAAAAAAGACCATATTCCTCACTGTTCCACAGTGGAAGGGTTTCTCACACATTCACTATTTATAATAAATAATGCTGGATCATATTAATTGAACAAAAGAACCTTATATACACAAACGTTATTGATCTCTTGTGGAAGAAAAATATCTGAGCTGTTTGGTCCAATTATACAGTTAAATCTCTTAAATGGGCCAATCACTTGCCTCCCCTTCCAGGACTTGAAATATTCTATCTCTAGACGTTTTAAATACCCAATCATATCTAGTGTAAAGAAAAAAGTCAACTGTTTGCAAATTAAACCAATCAGTTTTACTAGCTTCACTATTTAAAGTTGATGACTCTAACAGAAATTATCACCTTATCACTAAGCCGAAGTGTTACAACAACAGGGACAATAAATGAAGAGCATGCCAACCCAAACTGTCAACATTTGTTTATCTTCTAACTCCACTGTGGCTCTCGGCAACTCTTCTACATTCATAACACAACTTCAAACGCAGAGCATCATCTAGCTGCTTAGTTACTCACCTTTCCTGGCAAGGACAGCGCAACCCCCCACAAACAGGACCAGTAAAAAGTTTTTCCACATCATAGACGCAATTGAAGTTCAAGTTGGCACAAATACTGGTTGGCAACACAAGGACCTAGGGCTTGTCCACCCCCTACTTGCACGAGAAACCCTCCCAGACAACCCAAAATTCTGCAGCTGTGACAGAGTGCGATCAAGGAAGAAGGCAGGACAGGCTGTCAGGGTAGAGAGAACAATCATAGAGGTTGGTTGCCAGGTAGGCAGTACATGGCCACCAGAGACTTGCTGTGTCTGACTTCAGAAGTACCACTCTGCGCGACACCTGCTGCTGTGTCTAAGCGTGAGCAATTGCAACACATCGTTCTGCTTTATCTCTATTGCCTTCCATTTTTCTTCCTCCCTGCTGGTTGGTGTTACATGAAAGCTCCAGTGCTGATTTCAGATAAGTGATGCTGAACATGCGGCATGAGGAAGTTAAAACACTATAATCTCAGCCGCACCTTCACCACAAAATGGTTGTCTGTTATGCCGTAACTTTAAGCACACTAAACCATCAAGTTAATCCATCACACGAAAGATACCTTCTGACTTATAAATTATTTTTTATTCTGCATTTCTCTTTGGGCAAATTTTAAAACTAGTCTTTTGAAACCTCTTGCCAACTAAATGCTATTGGTAGTCTATAGTGGATAGCCAATCAGCTGTGCGCAAATTAAAGTAGAGGCTTATTTTTTTCCTGCTGTGATTTTAGGTGTACTGCTCCGAATTATTTTGTTGTTGAAAACTGCTGCTCTTAGATTTACTTATTTTATTTACAACGTTTGACCAGTATAGGACCACTAATTTTGTTGAATAACTGAAAAAAGCGCTTACTACGACTCCCCATCACTTATTGTGTGTGTTTTTACAAAGACCTTTGCTAAAAGCAGGTAGTAATAATAAAAGGGAAAAGTGCCTCTTTTTCAGTGCCTGAACTACTATTTTTAATGTTTAGGAGGAGTTTGGAAGGTATGGGGACATGTGCAAGACATACTTACATTATTTCCAAGAGTTCAGTGTTATACATAGCACTTAACCTCGACTAAGAAGTTTTCCTCAAGGCCTGCAATGATGTTTTTGCGATTTCACTTGCACCATGAACTAGTTGCTTAGCTACAAAGCTTTTTTACAGTTGCCACAGCGCAAGTGTTGTAGATGTTCATTGTGTTACACTGCTGCAGTCATTACACTTGGGTTATCCTGCCGTCAGGCGGTTCCCCAGTCGGCCTGAGTTCCAAAGTCTTGGTCCGGCGTCGGTTGCTGCCGCCTCCTCCCTAACGTCAGTGCGACAGGGGTATATAAGATGCAGCCAATGCCATTTTCTTCAGTCTTTCTTGCCGCGCAGTGCCCGAAGCAAAAACAGTTCGCAAGTGCCGGTCGGCCAACTCCTGAGATTTTCATTTCCGAATCCAGAACCGAAGTCTTCTACAAAGCTAAGTACACCGTTGGGGAAACTTTTTCTTGCCTCAGACCGATGTCAGTAAAAGTTAATAACTATTTCTTGTGGGAAGCAAATACCTCATAAGGATTTCCATTCTTATTGTATCCCATGCCTAGGCCCAGACCACGACGTCACTGGTTGTCGGTTTTGTGCTAGGTTTAACAATCGCACTATTAAACGTCGGTTTGATTTTGCCCGACATTACTTTGGCAGCAAATTTAATTACACCATGCCGTCGGAACTTCCGACGACCGCAATCCATAAAAAGCACAAAGACAGGCATCCGAGGCCCAAGCCTCTTCTAGGCCAGTCGCCGGTTCTCCGGTTTTTCAGCGAGGCTCCTTCACAGCCCCTGATGACCGCTTCTGCAGAACCACAGGCAGCCACCGACTCCCGAGTGGAGATGGCTGGGCCATCGGACTCCCAAGTTTTACAGACTACCGAAACTGATCCTGCAGAGGGATCCAGAGTACATGAGCAATCCGCAGCTTCAGAAGGTGTCTTCAGACCTACTCAGCTAAGCATTAAACCCTCTTCTAAGTCAAAACCACCTCTAAAAACAAAGAAACAAGTACAGTCTTCAGGACAGGCCTCCATGCCTAAGAAACAAATGCTCAAAATGGCCGAAGACCTGATCAGTCTGATCAGGGGGTCCCATCCCCCTCCTGATAAAAGGCTCAGACAGGATGTGGACTATGATTCTTCTGACCAGGTGTCCATTTTATCAGATTCTTCCTCAGACCTATGTTATTCTTTACCTCCTTACGAGGATTCTGATGCTGAGGAATCCATTCCATCAGCCCCTTCACCAGAGGATTACTCTTTTGGGGAAACTTTACACACCATTAGGGACCATTTCCATTGGGAAGGCCAGGATTACTCAGAATCCAAGAAAAGGCTCAGAGAATTCCTATTGCCTCAGCACAGATCCCTTGCTATTCCGCCAGTGTTAAATATTGTGGATGATGTGTATACTGAATCCAGCTTAAATCCTGATTCCTTACCTCCAGCTCCAGTTAAACCAGACAGGTATTACAGAGTCCCTGACTCTCACAGATTTCAAGCCCAGTGGCAGACCCAGAAACTATTTCTCAGGGACCCAAAGGGGTTAAGGCCTCATCAGCAAAGAATCCGGTTCCCTCTGACAGAGACTTCAGAGCATTAGACAGATGGGGAAAGAAAGTATATACGTCTGCAACTTTAGCAATGAGAGCTTTAAATTGCCAATTTCACTTGCTAAAATATCAGCAATTTTTGATGTCTCAGTTGAAACAAAAAATGCTTTCAGATACAGATCCTCCTAATTTTAAGGAAATGCAGGATTTATTGCATGCTGCTGAACAAGTGGGAAAACATACTTTGCAATGTGGTTTTGATTCTTTAGAGGCCTCCTGTAGAGCAGCAGTTACAGGCGCTGTCATTGGAAGACATGCCTGGTTAAAAGAACATACATTACCGGATCATGTTAAAGCTAAACTACTAGATGCACCTTTGCAGCAGGATGTCTTATTTGAAGTTGAGGCAGAAGAGGTACTAAAGAAAATGGAGGATAAGGCAAAATCTATGCAAACAGTGAAGGATTTCTTACAGGTACAGCCTCCTCGATTTAGCAGAAAATGGCCAACAAAGAATTGGTCCTTTCCAGTTACGGACAGACCTCAAAGGGGCAGATACAGATGTCCAAGAGGTAGAGGACAGCCACAAGGTCCTTACAGGCCTCGACAATGGGGTGCACCCATCCAGAAAGAAGGGTTAGACAGGCACCAACCTTACAAAAAACAGTCGCAATGACTTCCCACTAGAGCTGCCAAACATTTCTCTCTTGGCAGCCCCATTGGGAGTAAAACTGGCTCTTTTCTATCACAATTGGCATATGATCACCAAAGATAAATGGGTTCTCAATATCGTATCACAGGGTTACAGGTTCCACTTTCACACTCTGCCATGGTTAAAAGGAATGCAAAATCTGCCACCAAATCAGTGGGCAGAGGCTCAAAAACAAATTACAGCACTCATGAGCATGGGAGCTATTCAAAAGGTACCTCCACAGGAACAAGGATTTTACTCAAGACTCTTTATGGTACCCAGAAAAGACAAAGCCTGGAGGCCCATTCTGGAGCTTTCATCTCTAAACACTTACCTGGATGTTCCGAAGCTTCTTCCCATGCTGGGCAAGCAAGCTTGGCTTGTGACCTTGGACCTCAAGGAGGCATACCTGCATGTCCCTTTCAGACAAAACTGCAGAAGATACCTCAGATTCATAGCTGGTCCAATGCATTACTAATTCTCTGCACTGCCCTTTGGCTTATCTACTGCGCCCTGGGTCTTCACAAAGTGCCTGGCACCAGTAATTGCATTTTGCAGACAGAGAGGAATTCAAATTTACCCATACCTGGACGACTGCCTAATTCAAGCAGAGAGCAAAGACATTCTCCTAAAGCATCTGGCGTTTGTCAAAAAGTTATTGAGTTGCCTGGGGTACACAGTAAACGAAAAGAAATCAAAACTAGTGCCCTCACAAGAGATAATATTCCTGGGTGCCAGCTTGAACACAATGGCCCAGATGGCTTTTCTCACGCCAGACAAGCAAGGACAACTGACACAATACTTTCAATTGATGGCAACAAAGACCTGACTCCCTGCAAGAAAAATTCTGCAGGCCTTGGGCTTCATGGCATTGTGCATACTACTAATTCCATATGCCAGACTGCATATGAGTAAACTACAATGGTACCTAAGGAGTGTATGGTCTCAACACTGTCAAAGTTTGGAAACAGTTATACCACTTATACCTTGCCTTCAGAAGGAGTTTCGTTGGTGGGCTCAAGCTTGTCACCTCAACAAGGGACAGCCTTTTACTCAACCCACAGCCAGGCAAACACTGACAACAGATGCATCGGATTACGCCTGGGGGGCACACATGGCGGGAAAATGCATTCAGGGCAAGTGGCCTATAGAACAAAGGCATCTTCACATCAACCAAAAAGAGATGCTAGCTGTACAAAATGCCCTTATAGCTTTCAAAGACCTGCTGCATCCAGGACAACTACTACTAAGGACAGACAACACCACAGTCATGTGGTACATAAACAAGTAAGGGGGCACCCATTCATACCCCCTTTGCAGACAAGCAGTGGCCTTGTGGAACACAGCTATAAACTATCAAGTTCATCTACAATTCCTGCCAGGAGAGAAAAACACACTGGCAGACGACTTAATCAGAAATATCATGGATCCCCACGAATGGGAATTGAATCCACAAATATTCAGAATGATAACACAGAAATGGTGGAGCCTGGACTTAGATCTGTTTGCATCCCCAAGGAATTGCCAGCTACAGAAATTCTGCACAAGGAGTTACCATCCACAAGCATGGAAAGTGGATGCCCTCTCATTCAGCTGGAAAAACCTAAAAGTATACGCTTTCCCACCACTGCCTCTTCTTCCAAAGGTACTCATAAAAGCCAGGCAAGAGGAGTCAAAGATGATCCTGATTACACCAGACTGGCCACTCCAGCACTGGTACCCAATCTTAAAAAACTTAGCACAAGGACCACCTTGGATTTTGCTTCAAATACCACATCTACTGTCTCAGCACAACAATCAGATACTCCACAGTCAGCTAAAGACCTTAAACCTCGCTGCATGGACGATACCTTAGCCAGGCAAGCAATGCCTCTCTCCAAAGTTGTTATGGATGTCATCCTGGAGGCCAGAAGGCCTAGTACCAGGAAAGCCTACTCGGATAAATGGAAGAGATTCTGTGCCTGGAACCAGGCTCACAGCCTTGACCCTCTTGTGCCAAACATTCCTCAGATACTGCAATATTTGACTGAGATGCTGGACAAACGCCTCTCCTTTTCATCCATCAAGATCCACGTCTCTGCCATCTCTGCTCATTACAACATGGATCCACCAATTTTCTCTCATCCTTTGCTAAAACAGTACCTCAGAGGGGCAAAAAACATAAGACCGCCCCGTAGAGCACCGGCTCCAACTTGGGACCTCAACTTTGTTTTGGAAAAATTAACTGTACCTCCTTTTGAGCCAGCTAGCACAGCAGAACTAAAATATATAGCTTGGAAAACTGCTCTGCTCCTGGCTCTAACATCAGCATGAAGAGTTTCAGAATTGCAGGCACTAATGGCAGTGGAACCTTTCCTCATTTTCCACCAGGACAGGGTGTCCTTAAGAACTAACCCTACTTTTATGCCTAAGGTGGTTTCAAGTGCATCTCTAAACCAAACCATTCACTTGCCAACTTTTTACCAAAAACCACAGAATAAAGGGGAGAGACTACTGCATTCATTGGATATTCACAGGCAGTTACGCTTCTACATGGACAAAACCAAAGCTTTCAGAAAATCTGAGCAATTATTGGTAGCATATGCTGAAGGAGCACAGGGAAAAGCTATTTCAAAACAGACTATTTCCAAATGGATAGGACATTGCATACATTTCTGATATATGCACCATGGAAAAACCTGTGCCTACCAGCATTAGATCTCACTCCACCAGGGCAACAGCCACTTCAACGGCCTACCTCAGAGGAGTACCTACCAAGGATATTTTGGAAGCAGCAACATGGAGCTCTGTGTATACCTTCACCTAGCATTACCATCTGCCTCTATACTCCATATCCAGAGCTGGCTTCGCCTCAGCAGTGCTGCAGGGCCTTATAGCCACCCCTAATGCATTATAAAACCAGACACCCTACCTCAGCTTTGGGATTCCACCCAAGTGTAATGACTGCAGTAGTGTAACACGAACATAGGACAGTTTTGTATCTACCATAAATGTAGATGTTCGAGTGTTCACACTGCTGCAATCCAGGTTACCCTCCCTCCTTCCCCTCTTTATTGCTGGTACGTACCTAGGTCTTCTACCCTTTACTACCTATGGGGGGTATTTGCTGGTAACTGAAAGTTGTTTACTTTTCTTACTTATGTTTTATTAGCAATTTGAATTGCCTACCTATTTGGGGGCACCTGACATCTGGGGCAAGAAAAACTGAAGAAAATGGCGTTGGCAGCATCTTATATACCCCTGTCGCACTGACGTCAGGGAGGAGGCGACAGCAACCGATGCCGGACCAAGACTTTGGAACTCAGGCCGACTGGGGAACTGCCTGACGGCAGGATAACCCAAGTATAATGACTGCAGCAGTGTGGACACTCGAACATCTACATTTATGGTAGGTACAAAACTGTACTTTACCCTAGTTCAGCGAAGTCCAATGTTCTTAAATATTTATCTCTTGGTTAGCTCCTCTCCTCCTGTGTAGCCTATAACTTTTTATTGCACCCACAAAATAAACTGCGAACTAATAAGCTTAGTAACTAAGCTTATAAGTTTGTGGTTTATTTTGTGGCTAAGCTTATTAGTGTACGGCTCCCCAGAGTGCCACGGTGCACACTTTGGGAACCCCTGCCTTACAACATACATTTTGATGGCATAAGGAACATTATTAACCACAACTGGACTATTTTTAGAGCTGATGGGGAGAGTACCTTGAAAAAAACTGGGCACAAACCAAATGTGGTTTACAAAAAGGATTTGTGCTTTAAAATCCATGCTTGAGAGATAAAGGAAGGGTTTACAGGGTGGGTGCATGAATAAGTGTGGCCACTGTAACCAGTGTAGATTTATCAAGGGCAGTGAGGAAGTGTCTATACCTAGGTGGGGGAACATGTATTTTGGACATACTGAACTGTCACAGTACTGTGATGTGTATAGCCTTGTGCCAACAATGTACCTCATTTTATATAGGTAAAACCAAGAACAAGTTTAAAACGAGGATTTACAAACATCAATATGATGTTCACAAGCTGAATGACAAAAATGCATTAGCCAAACATATTATTAGGTTTCCCACGCATTCTTTTACGTATTTTTGTATAGAAAAAGTTAGTTTTGGCCAGAGGGGAGGGCCACATGAAGTTTTACTTGAATATAAAGGACTGATTTGGCAGCTGAGGAATAATGCCACTGTACCCCCTGGTTTAAATCAATTCATTACTATAAATAATATTTTAAAATTTAAAAGATGAATTTGTGTTTTTCTAAGTGCTTGTACATATGGCGCTATCCGTAAGTAGGAATTATGATGATAGATTGTAAAAACAGGCAAGGTGCATATATGTGTGTAACTTTATATTATATGTATGTATCGTTTTAAGGATTAATTGAGAGGTGGAATTCTTAGTCATGTGGCTTAATTGCTGTATTTAAGCTTAATTGCAATTTTAAGCTGTGTTCTGAAGAAGTTTGACGTTGTTACGAATGCACTTAACATTTGGAATAAACTGGTGCTTGGTGACGTCTTTTGCTTCTTTTTTCTTTTTCTAAGTTTTGTTTTTTTTCTTTATCAGGTGTAGATACAAAAGAGGGAGTATTGAAGTATATTAAGAAATACAGGTTGCAAATAACAATGCTGCAGGACTCTCATTTGGAAAGAAATTAGCATGTGAATTTGCTAAGGAAAGGATTTTAGAGTGGATATTCAGCTGAATATCCAGGACAAAGGAAAAGGAGTATAATTACACTAATTGTTAGTGGAGCTTCTATAGTGATAGAAGAGGGGGAAAGTGGTAGATTTGTGGTAGTAGGGGCTACTGGCAAGGGAAGAGGGTTGCACTGACAAGCATTTATATTCCACCAAAAGCTACCATTATGGAGCTTAAGACAATTTTAGGAGAAATAATCAGCAGGGAGTATTACTTATAGTTGGGGGACTGGAACTTGATTTGCAGCAGTGAGGATGAATCTGGGGTACCTAGAAGAGAAAATATAACAGAAGAGGGTAGATTTCTGAAGAAATTTATGAACTTTTTTGTGTGAAATACATAAATTCAGCAATAGGATCTCAGGGAGGATTTACATATTAGTCCATAACCTGGACTAGACCAGATAGAAATATTTCATAGGAATATATGCATTTATTGAAAGCTCTGTACATCCAATAATTATTTCAAATCATGCGCCAGTAACATCTTAAGTTAACAATGTAGGGTAATTAAGTAAAAGTAAGACCACAACCTAAAATTCTCTAAAATGTGCTCATGACACTGAAGATGCTATTTCTAAAGCATCTGCCACTGTGTCAGTGATAAGATTTGTCTCACTACTTCCTCAGAATTTACCATAGGATGTCAAAGCTGAGATCTTGAATGCACACCTGGATATTGAATTGTTTGGTCCTTCCTCTGCTGAAGTCATTAAAGGTTTAGAAGAATGGGGAAAAGTTAATTCAGGGAGTTATCCAAGTTTTCAACCGTCCTTGTCAAAAGCTTTTCTTTCCAGTTCAGGTTCCTTTTCCAGGAAACCTGATAAACATCCTCAGCAAGGCAGAGGCCAAACAGTATTTGAAAAAGAATCGTCCGGGAGGTTCAAAATAGAAAAGAGGGTTTCCCCAAACCAATATTCTAGATCAGATGCTGTCTTGGGGGTTATAGAACTTTATTCCCCTAGAGCTAAGAGGGAAAGGATTTTATTCCATGATTATTCTGGTGCCAAAGGAAGAAGGAACCTGTGGACCTCGCTTAGACCTTTCTTTCTAAACCTTGGTTTCATATTTCATTTAAAAAAAAAAATCAAGTGCATTTTTCATTTTTTTGTGCCTGGTTTATATTTTCAGTTTTTTGCCTTTTACCATGTGCCTGGCTTGGGGGGCATGGCCAAGATGGTGAACTGGTAGCAGCAAGATCTCTCAGCTCTCTCAGTACAATTTATGACAGGAATTTCAAGATACAAGCCAAATGAGGTTTATTTTAGCATTAAAAAACTTCTAAAACTTTGGACTATATATTGACTACAAAAATTCCTTTCAAATTAAGCAGCAGAAACCAAACACCATCAGCATTTCTGAATGAGCCACATAAAGAACACATCACAAGAATTTTCCCTAAAGAAGGAACTTCACTCACTGTTCTCAAATATTCAGGACTTGTCAATCTCATCAATTTTTAGTGATAACAAATTGGATACTTTTTAAAGAAAAATGTTCCCAACAACTAGAACAACTTCAAGAAATAGTCATGCAACAAAAAGGAAAGATACCTGAAATGGAACAATCACTAAATTACATACACAAGGATTACAGTAGAAGGACAGTTTTTTATTAAAACAAAACACATCTACTGGAAAAAATAGACTATGTAGAAAACAGAATTGGAAGAAACAACATCTGGATATACGGGCTACCTGAGAAAAGTGAAGTTTACAACTTAATTAACTTTCTCACATCTTGGATTCCTGACATATTAAAATTACCTGAAGCACTTTCATATGGTATAGATATTTAACATCAATGGAAAGTACAACTACAATAAAAATTAAGCCAAGGTATATAATAGTAAAACTCTTCTCTACATATGATAAGAAACTAATACTAAACGATGCCTGGGCTAATTCACCCATAAAATACCAAGATGTGTTAATCAGGTTTGACAATGACTATTCTACAACTGTATTTTCCAAGAGGAGAGAATTCCTTCCATTAATAAAAGTATTAAAGAAAAAAAAATGAAAGCACATCTGTTGTTTCCAGCAAGACTGAAGTTTTATTTTTCCAGAAGGTGTAAAAATATTTGAAACTGTGGAACTAGCAACATAATACCTAACTAACAATGTTTTTACACAAGTAGAAACAATGGATTGGACTAACAGTATACCAAAATGAAATGCTGAAAAAAAAAGTTGGAAAACTGTAAAACAAAAGAAAAAGAAATTGAAGGATACGTAAAATACAATGTACTTATATGTTTTTCTGTCGTGAGAACAAAAAAGGTTTTAACAAAAACCTCAGCACTGAAAGCCCTCTACTAAAACAGGTACTCTTTCTTTCAGTTATACTGTTATAATTAATGAAAACGAAATATAAAGCATAACCCTAACATATAAACTAAAAGAAACAAGTTATGCTAAATTAAGTAGAATAAAACTATATAATCAGAAGTATCATAAATATGCTTAGAGTTATTAGCAGTGCTTAGAAATGAAGTCATTTTCTATAATATGACATACGCAGGGTATGTTTCCTGAATATAATACCATGTCTATTTCACTATCGCAGAATAACTACCTTAGACTCGTGCCATCACTTAACCAATTCAAAAACAGTCTCAGAGAATATTTTAAGTCCCACTGGTTGTGCCCATGTCTAAACCCAGACTAATTCCTATAGGTTTCATAGTTCCCTTCACTCTTCTCACTCAAAAGCTCTCCTCTACCATTTGACTTACCCCACTTGTACCCATGTCATCATACCACATTAGCTTGTCCTGTCACCTCCTTAGCTTAGCATTTTTTTTTCTTCTACCATGTATATATTGATGTCATACTGATTTGTTATCCTTGTAATGTTGTACCTCTAACTAATTGTAGTGTGTTATTTTTCTCATTATTGGAGCTTTTCTCCTCGGGCCTCTACTGAAAAAGGATATGTATCCAGCTAGACTAGCCCGGTCAACAAATGTAAAAAAAAAAAAAAAAAATATGAAAACAGTGTGTTTGAATGATGCATTTAGTTACTTCATATGCTTTTACTAACTTAAATTAGAAATATAGTGACAATTTAATATGTTCTATAAATGTATGAGTTTGTTTTATGTCCATTGTGGATGGAACAAGGCATCAAATGTTATTTGACTTTTGGGTAGATTTTAGCCCATGAACATAAACAGTAAATAGCACCATTTATAAAAAATATGAAAGCTAGCTTTTAAAATAAAGAGTTAGCATGAGCCTTACCATAGCTTTTGACAATCAGGAGCACAATTTGTTCTAGCCATGCGTGTGAGTTATTTTTGCTGCTCTATAGTGAAGCAGGGATGCTGTTTGCCTAATGGGAGTCATTGCAAACTACATTTGAAGTTTCTGGCGCTCTTTGAACACTCGCAAGGTCAAGGTCAAAGAGCACTATTAGAAAAAGCATAAACAATGAGTCTAGAGGCTGTTAGACGAAAGAAAGCTGCAAATAGTGTACATACATAAATAAGGCATTTCAAAAGAGTAATAGTTATATCTATTGCAAAAAAGATACAATGAATCTGTAGAGACACTTCTTGTCCTTTATAAAATATAAGGTCGATGTCGAAGTCCACACCAAGAAAATAATTAAATATAATGGCTCGAAAGATTAAAAAACACTAATAAAAATATTTAAATTATAGTAACTGTTGATGAAGCCGACTTATTTTATCAGATAACTCTACAAGCACACAAGTGAATGCTAAGATCTATATTAAAGAAACAGATACACATAAAAGCTTTGAAACTTGAGAATGAAGTAATAAGGAAGTAAAAATAAAGGCTCTGTTAATAAGTAAATAAAAAAAAAAGTAAACACTAGTAAAAATCTAAGTCTGGAAGCTGTGGAAGTGGAAAAGCTTTTGGATTTAAAGTGCAGCTAATGGAGAATTACGATTTGAAACAAGAGACAGATTTGTTCCAAAATAGCATTATGGGAAGCAATACTTACAGCTGGCAGTTAGAATATTTTAAAGAACATTTATTATAATATATTGTAACTAAGCCAAATTGTAAATAATTTATGATTCTCTTGTGTACTTGCTATAGGGAAAAAAAGAAAAATCAGTCACCATGATATAATTGCGACATAGAACATGTAGTCATAGAATGGCTGTATACATTTGAAAATGTATTTAAGAAACGAGTAAATGAAGTAGAAACAGATGAGACAAAAAATCAGTTTCTAAAGCGCAAAACGTCAGACTTGGCAATGTTTTTGTAAACAATATGCGAAAAACAAATCAGTGAAACATATGCAGTTAATAATGAATGATACCAGAGAAAGTAAGTCCGTTTCTATTATTTTAATTATAGCTATGGAACTACCTGCATACATGATTGATGACTCTAAAAAGGTGTGGCCTCTAAGAGTCGCATGTTAAGAAAATATCCAAGACAAACACTAAAACATATTAACACTTGGAATATTTGAAAGTACATGTTTAGAGATGGAAATGAAAACAGATCGTAATGAAACATGAAACAATACACTTGAGAAAAAGATGCAACTAAACACTGACTTCTTGAGCTTATGATAAGAACAGAACAATGATAGAACTATCAGTCCATGCTTGTTTATATTGAAAACATATTTAATACGATTATTTTAGAAATATAATTGTAGAGACACAAGATTCTTGTGTGTTTAGTATAAGTAAATCAACATAAATATTGAAACATGTATGATTAGAGTTATTAACTTATAAAACTTTATACCTTAACACATGCTGAATATGAATATACTTAGAGTGAAAACAATATATTTACAGAATTAACAGGTAGAGAGCTACTGAAAATGTAAAAGTGATAAGAGGGATTGCCTGTGTAGATGAGCTACTCAGGCAAGAGGTATTTTACCTCATGATTTTGATTGTTGGAAATATATTTAAAGTAGTTGTTTGAAAGTTTTATTCTTCTTCTTCTTTCCAACTTTTCCTGGTTAGGTATTAGTTTGAAAATTGGTGCCTTTTACAAAAAACATAATGGTTTAATATGTCATGAAGTAATATCTTCTCCAAGGACCAGAGTTAGAGTTCAAATGCCATACCAGTACACACTTCTATAACCCCAGAGAAACTTTAAAAATATGAAATGTTTATCGATTAATGCCAATAGTCTAAACAGTAACATCGAAAGAAACTTTATTCAAATTTTTAAGCCTACATAACCCACATTTGTTTTTTATACAAGAAGCTCATCTTTTAGAAGAAAATGACAAATTAAATTCCAATAATTATACTATATTGACAAGTTCTCAGTTCAAACAGAAAAGAGGAGCAGCAGCTATATTAATAAAAAATTATACAATTGCTCCATAAATAATAAGTACATATCAAGATAATTCAGGAATGTTACGATGTTGTACGTGTTTCACTTTTGCAGTCATTACATTTGTGTTATCTGCTTGCAGGTAGCCCTCAGCCAGCCGGAATATCAAAGTCAGATGCTGTCTTTTCTTCCATGACATCAGGTCGTCAAGGGTATAAAACATGCAGCCGATGTCATTTCATCAATGATGTCCTTCAAGAATGCAACTGCAAGTCCTTACATATGGGTTGTCCTGCCTCAGGCAGCCCTCGATCGGCCGGATTCCAAAGTCTGGGTCCGGCGCTGGCTGATGTCGCCTCCTCCCTGACGTCAGAGCGGCTGGGGTATAAAAGCATCAGCCGACGCCATCTTCCTCAGTCTTTCTTGCCGCGCGGTGCCCGAAGCAGAAGCAGTTCGCAAGTGCCGGTCGGTCAGCTCCTGTATTTTACGTATCCGAAGTCATCAAAAAGCTAAGTACCCCGTTGGGGATCTTTTTCTTGCCTCAGCCGATGTCAGAAAAAACTGAAAAAGTTAATAACTGTTTGTCTTGTGGTAAACAAATACCTCATAAGGACTTCATTCCTACTGCCTCCCCTGCCTTGGCCCAGACCACGACGTCTCTGCCTGTGCTTGCTTCAATAAGCGCACACTCAGGCGCCGGGCAGAGTTTGCTGAAGACTTTTTTGACGATAAATACTCTTATACCATGCCGTCGGAACAACCGACACCTCATATTTCCAAAAAACGGAAAGACCGGGACCGACTTTCTCGGCCCGCGACTTCCACCGACACCACGCCAGAAACTAACGCGAGTGCATCGGTCTCTTCTGAGGCAGTTCTTCCACCGCTCCGGACCGACGACACCGCTTTACCGATCACTCCGGCCCCGGAGCCTGCGCCGGTTGTAGATTTTCCTCCAGAAACTGAAGTCCAAGATTTGCCTGAGACCATACTGGTGGACAAGGTTACTCCAGCACGTGGGGCAGCTAGGCCCCCTATGTCTATGTCTATCAAGGCCTACACACGTGCTAAGGCTGCTAGCCAGGCTAAGTCTCACCCTCCTAAAACTTTGCCTCAGCCCACTATTGATAAACAAATCATGACTTTAGCTGCAGATTTAATTTCCTTAATCAGAGGTTCCCAGGCCCATCCTGACAGAGGTTCTCAGCCACCTTCTGACAAAAGGCCCAGGGTTGAGCATACAGACACCCTTTCTTCAGATGAAGCCTCTGGTGATTCTGATCACTCAGATACCCAGGAAGAGTCCTTCCAGGCCTACGAGGATTCTGATGCAGAGGAATCTATTCCCTCTGCCTCTCCTCCTGAGGATATTTCCTTTGGGGAAATTCTCCACTCCATGAGAGAGCATTTTCAGTGGCAAGGCCAGGAATTCTCCAACTCCAGGAAACGGCTTTGTACCTTCCTTAAGCTTCCCCAACACAGGCCTTTAGCTATCCCTCCAGTGCTAGATGTACTGGATGATGTGTACTCAGATTCGAGTGCTTCTCCTGATTCTCTCCCCCCTGCTCCTGTCAAGCCGGACAGATACTACAGGGTTCCTGAAACTCACAAACATTTCTTTAAGGCCCATTCTGTTGATCTAGAAGCTATTTCCCAGGGGCCCAAAGGGGTGGCCACATCCACGGCCAAAAAATCCTTTGCCCTCAGACAGGGAAGCTAGGTCCCTGGAGAGGTGGGGCAAAAAAGTTTATACCTCAACCACACTTGCCATGAGGGCCCTTAATTGCCTATTTCATATGTTTCAGTATCAGGATTTCTTGATGGATGATTTGCAGAAAAAGTTAGCCTCTCCTGAGCCTTTAGATAGAAAGGCCTTGCAGGATTTGGCCCATAATACACAGCAGGTTAGCAATCATTTTCTTCAGTGTGGTTATGATGCATTGGAAACTTCATGTAGGGCAGCTATGACAGGGGCCGTCAGGCATTGCCAGATCATGTTAAAGTAAAGCTTCTAGATGCACCTCTGGAAAAACACAAGCTATTTGGTGCTAATGCTCAGGATGTGTTGAAATCAATTGAGGAAAAGGCTAAATCAGTGCAAACAGTCAAGGATTTCCTCCAGGTTCAGCCACCAAGGTTCAGCAGGAATTGGCCTTCTAAGAACTGGTCCTTTCCAGACACTGACAAGTTTCAAAGGGGAAAAAACAGGCATGCCCGAGGAAGAGGGCAATACAGAGGCTCCTACAGGGGACGCCAATGGCAACTGACTAATCAGAGAGGTGGCGCAGGGACTTCCCCTGCCCCACAGGGACAATCACAATGACTTGACTTTGACACCGCTGACCAAGGCTCAAAGAGAAGCACCTTTAGGCGGAAAATTATCCTTATTTTCAAAAAATTGGCACATTTTAACAAAGGACAAATGGATTCTGGACATAATAGACCAAGGCTACAGGTTCCACTTCCATACTTTACCAACAAGACAAGGCATGCCAAACCTGCCACAAAATCAAAGGGCAGAGGCATTCGAACAAGTCTCAAAGCTGATACAAATCAAAGCAATAGAAAAGGTTCCTCCTCAGGAACAAGGCCAGGGATTTTATTCAAGACTGTTCCTTGTTCCAAGAAAAGAAAAGCAATGGAGACCTATACTGGACTTGTCCGCTCTAAACACTTTTCTCATTGTACCAAAATTCAAAATGCTGACGCTACAGCAACTCCTTCCCATGCTGGGCAAGAGGTCTTGGCTGGTTACTCTGGACCTCAAGGAGGCATACCTGCATGTCCCAATCAGACACAGTTGCAGAAGATACCTCAGATTTCTTCCAGGTTCAGAGCATTATCAATTCTCAGCATTGCCTTTTGGCTTATCTACTGCACCCAGAGTATTCACGAAATGCCTGGCATCAGTAATTGCACACTGCAGACTCCAGGGGATACAAATATACCCTTACCTGGACGACTGCCTTATACAAGCGGACAGCAAGCAAACCTTGACAAAAAACTTGAATTATGTCATTCACTTACTACAGGCTTTGGGATACACAGTCAACTTACAAAAATCAAGACTACTGCCATCCCAACAAATAATTTTTCTAGGAGCCAAACTAGACACAGAATCACAAATGGCTTACCTCACAGAAGAGAAGCAAAAACAATTACCACATTACTTCAAAAGCCTAGCAAAGCTCACCCAGATGACTGCAAGGAAAATCCTGCAGACCCTGGGTTTCATGGCATCTTGCATTCTACTGATTCCACTGGCAAGACTACACATGAGAAAACTACATTGGTACCTAAAAAGTTTATGGTCTCAACACAGCCACAACTTAGAAGCAATTATCCCACTCATCCCATGTCTACAAAGGGAATTTTTGTGGTGGGCCCAAGCAAGCCAGTCAAACAAAGGTATGCTTTTCAACAAACCTCAAACAAGCCAAACCATTACAACGGACGCCTCAGACCATGGATGGGGGGCGCACATGGAGGGCAGATGCATTCAAGGGCAATGGACTCCCCAGGAAGTGCATCTACACATCAATCAAAAAGAGATGTTAGCAGTAATGCATGCAATCGAGGCCTTCGGAAAATATCTTCAACAAGGTCATCTGCTAATAAAAACAGACAACACCACTGTTATGTGGTACATAAACAAGCAGGGAGGTACTCATTCTTACCCCCTTTGCAGACTAGCAATGACTATTTGGGAAAAGTCTCTGAAACTGAACATACAGCTGCAATCCCAGTTTGTTCCGGGCAGGGACAATGTTCTGGCGGACAGTCTAAGCAGAAACATCCTGGACCCGCACGAATGGATGTTGCATCCAGACATTTTTGCACAAATAACTCGTGCATGTGGGAGGCCGGACATAGATCTCTTTGTTTCCCACCTCAATCATCATCTGAAAAAGTTCTGCTCGAGGACACACCATCCACAATCCTGGAGAATAGATGCTGTCTCATTCAGCTGGAACTCTCTAACAATCTATGCATTCCCACCTCTGCCATTAATGACCAAGGTGTTACTGAAGATCAAAGCAGAGCAACCGAAAGGTGTCTTAATAGCTCCAGATTGGCCAAGACAGCACTGTTATCCATTACTAAGGAGCATAACTTGCACCAAGCCGTGGCCCTTGCCTCAATGGCCTCCACTGTTGACTCAGCACAATTACAGGACGGTTCATCCCAACCTGCAAACTTTGCAGCTGACAGCTTGGAGGGTTCCATGATTTCTCCCCATATCTCTCTCTCTCCAAGGAAGTTCAACAGATATTTTTGGAAGCATGCAGACCTTCCACCAGAAAGACTTATTCAGCCAAATGGAAGAGA
Source organism: Protopterus annectens (assembly GCF_019279795.1). NCBI lineage: Eukaryota > Metazoa > Chordata > Ceratodontiformes > Protopteridae > Protopterus > Protopterus annectens. Next base: position 13,062,182 of record NC_056725.1, on the reverse strand, counting down.
TTCAACATCTGGAATACCAACAGGGGACAGGATGCATCAGTAATGCGCATCACACAGATATTGGAATACTTGGCAGAAATGCTGCATAATGGTCTTTCCTATTCTTCCATAAAAATACACGCTTCAGCAATTTCAGCAAAATACAACACTGATCCACCTGTGCTTTCACATCCTTTGCTAAGACAATTTCTAAGAGGGATAAAGAATATCAAACCCCCCAGAAAACCACCAGTGCCTGCATGGGACCTCAACTTCGTGTTGGAAAAATTAACTCTACCTCCTTTTGAAACCAGCAGCATCTTCAGAATTGCAATTTCTTTCCTGGAAAACAGTTTTCCTGTTGGCAATTACCTCAGCAAGAAGAGTTTCGGAGATACAGGCCCTCATGGCAGTACCTCCATTCCTCATTTTTCATCAGGACAGGGTTTCTTTAAGAACCAATCCTTCTTTTATGCCAAAAGTGATATCCAGGGTGTCTCTAAATCAAGCAATTCACCTGCCTACTTTCTTCCCCAAACCTCAAAATAAAGGGGAAAAGCTGCTGCACACTTTGGACATACACAGACAACTACGCTACTACTTGGACAGAGCAAAGGCCAACAGAAAGTCTGACCAACTATTTGTAGCATACGCTCCTGGAGTGCAAGGAAAGGCAATTTCCAAGCAAACAATTTCAAAATGGATTGGACATTGCATCAGATTCTGTTATTCTTTCCATGGAAAGGGTGTGCCAGCCAATATCAGGCCACACTCCACCAGAGCTACAGCCACTTCCACAGCCTTCCTAAGAGGGGTGGCTACAAAGGACATTCTAGAAGCTGCTACATGGAGCTCCATGCATACATTTTCCAAGCACTACAACCTGCCTTTATATTCCAGATCCTGAGCAGGCTTTGCTTCGGCAGTCCTGCAGGGCATTTTAGCTACACCATCCTTATCTTAGAGCCTACCATATGTCAACCCATATGTAAGGACTGCAGTTGCATTCTTGAAGGACATAGTACAGTTTTGTACCTACCATAAATGTAGATGTCCGATAGATATGCAACTGCAGTCGGGTTTTCCCTCACTCCTACCCCTCTGTGTATTGGGTCCACTTCCCTCCTTTTATACTTAGCTGGGGATATCTGTTATGGTGTATCTGTTTATTGCTATTGTGTATGTCTGGAAATTTTATCCAGTTCTAAATTTAGCCTTCCTTGGAGGGCACCTGGCATCTGGGGCAAGAAACACTGAGGAAGATGGCGTCGGCTGATGCTTTTATACCCCAGCCGCTCTGACGTCGGGGAGGAGGCGACATCAGCCGGCGCCGGACGCAGACTTTGGAATCTGGCCGACCGAGGGCTGCCTGAGGCAGGACAACCCATATGTAAGGACTGCAGTTGCATATCTATCGGACATCTACATTTATGGTAGGTACAAAACTGTACTTTTCTTGCCGCTTGGTGCCCGAAGCAGAAGCAATTTGCAAGTGCCTGTCACCGACTCCTGAAATTTTCGTTTTCAAGTTTCAGAACTGAAGTCTTCAAAAAAGCTAAGTACCCCGTTGGGGATCTTTTTTTCTTGCTCTTAAACCGATGTCAGTAAAAGGTAACAATAGTCTTACCTGTGGAAAGCAAATACCTCAAAGATTTTCATTCGTACTGCATTCCATGCTTAGGCCCAGACCACGACGTCCCTCGCTGCCTGTTTTGTGCCTTATTCAACCCCAGAACTATTAGTCATCTGTCTATTTTTGCAGTAAATTATTTTGGTACTTTGTTTAACAATCCAGGAATGGCTTCGGTAAGCCATACGACTACCGATATTCCAAAAAAACGTGCAGGTAAAGACAGACTGCATAGGTCCAAAACTGCTGCTGACGTGTCCATTAAACTAGTCGCCAATTCGCCGGTACTCAGGTGCTTTCTCAGCCCCTGATACCCTCTAGTTCGGATTTGTAGGCCTCTATTGAAACCCATTCGGAGTCCAGTATGCCGCGAGATGCTTCTTTGACTATGGAACCTGCGGATGTCTTTACCTTGAATGGGTCCAGAGCCACTGTGCAGGCACCGGCTTCTGAGGGTGTATTCAGGCCTACAGACTTGCATTTCAAACTGACGCCATCTTCTTCATCAAGGCCTAAAACTTGACCCATGCCTAGAAAACGGACGTCCAAACCGCATGGTCAGGCCCATATGCCTAAAAAAAAATGATAAGAATGGCTGAAGACCTTATTACCTTAATTAGGGGAAACCAGCCTTCCTCCCTCCAAGAGACCTAGAACTTATTTTCCTTCTGATTCTTCTGATCAGGATTCTGAAATTTCTGTTTCTTCTGGTTACCAGGATTTTCCCTTGTCTACCTATGAGGATTCTGATGCAGAGGATTCCATTCCCTCTGCTTCCCCTCCAGAAGATTTTTCTTTTGGCGAAACCTTGCACTCTCTTACGGAGCATTTCCGCTGGGAAATCCAGGATTACTCTTACTCCAAAAAGAGGCTTAGGGAATTCTTACTCCTGCCTCAACACAGGCCTTTAGCTATCCCTCCTGTTCTGGACATTGTAGATGATGCCTTCTTGGAATCTAGCCTGGCCCCAGACGCTTTACCTCCAGAACCCAGAAAACCTGACAGGTATTACAGAGTACCTGACTCTCACGTTCCTCTTCAAGAATCCTACTGCAGATCCAGAAACCATTTCCCAAGGACCAAAAGGCATTAAGGCTACTACTGCCAAAACCCCTACCCCCTCTGATAGAGATTCGAGGGCCTTTGACAGATGGGGGTAAGAAGGTATACACTTCTGCTACTTTGGCCATTAGGGCCTTAAACTGCCAGTTTCATATGTTAAAGTATCAGCAGCATATTATGGGACTATTTAAACAGAAAATGATGTTGATTCCTGACTGTGCTGAACATAAAGAATTACAAGATTTAATGCATTCTGCTGAACAAGTTGGTAAACATACTTTGCAATGTAGTTTTGACTCTTTAGAAGCATCTTGCAGGGCTGCTGTCACTTGGTCTGTGATTAGAAGGCATGCTTGGCTTAAGGAGCAAAACTTGCCACATCATGTTAAAGCTAAATTACTGGATGCTCCCTTAAACCAAGACCACCTGTTTGGCAACAAAGCAGAAGAAGTCCTTAAAAAGATGAGGAAAAAGCTAAATCTATGCAAACTGTTAAAGGTTTCCTGCAAGTACAGCCTCCCAGATTTAGTAGGCATTGGCCTTCTAAAAATTGTTCCTTTCCAGTCTCTTCCAGGCCTTCTCAGTCCAAACCCAGCAACAATAGACCACCTAGGCTGCAGTCTCAAGGTACTCACAGACCTAAGCAGTGGGGGGGGGGGGGCGGGCTCCCACTTACAAAGCTGGAAGTAGTAAGACTCCCCCCTATGGAAAAATGTCACAATGACTTAACCTTAACCCTTCCAACCCTGCTCAACTGCCTGCTCCCTTAGGGGGAAAGATCGCCCTGCATGCAAAAAACTGGGAACTCATTACCCAGGGCAAATGGGTTTTAAATATAGTTTTCCAAGGATACAGATTTCACTTCCACACCTTACCAACCCCAAACGGTTGGCCAGACCTACCCCCAAATCAGTGGGCAGAGGCTCAACAGCAAGTTCTCTCTCTTCTAAGTATCAGGGCTATTCAGCCTGTCCCAGCAGAAGAAAGGGGACAAGGTTTTTACTCCAGACTTTTCCTGGTACCCAGAAAAGACAGCTCCTGGCATCCTATCCTGGACCTCTCTATTCCAAACACCTTTTTGGTAATCCCAAAATTCAAAATGCTAACACTTCAGCTGCTTCCCATGCTAGGCAAAGATGCCTGGTTGGCAACCATAGACTTAAAGGAAGCTTACCTGCACATTCCAATAAGGGAATCTTGCAGGAAATACCTACGCTTCAGAGCAGGCTACATGCACTATCAGTTCTCTGCTCTTCCCTTTGGCTTCTCTACTGCACCCAGGGTATTCACATAGTGTCTCACTCCAGCTATTCCATTTTTCAGGCACAGAAATATCCAGATATACCCATACCTGGACGATTGTCTGATTGAGGCAGAAAGCCAGAACATGCTATTAAAACATCTGGTATTTGTAAAGAATCTTCTAACCTCGCTGGGGTACACCATAAACAAAAAGAAATATCATCTAGTACCCTGCCAATTAATTGTATTTCTGGGAGCAAGCTTGAACACAACTTCCCAGATGGCTTACCTCACACCAGAGGAACAAGTTTGACAGCCTACTTCAAACTACTGGCCACAAAGACCCAGCTATCTACAAGGAAAATCCTGCAAGCCCTGGGGTTCATGGCCTCTTGCATTCTACTAATTCCATATGCAACACTGCATATGAGGAAACTACAATGGTATCTAAAAAGCCTATGGTGTTAACATTCTCAGGACCTGGAATCAATGATTCCTATCATTCCTTGTATAAAGACAGAGTTCCTTTGGTGGGCAGAGGCCTGCCACCTCAACAAGGGGCTCACTTTCAATCTACCCCCTGCCGCCCAAACCCTGACTACAGACTCATCAGACTATGCAAGGGGGGGGGGCCCACTTGGCAGGTCGGTGCATTCAGGGCAAATGGAACCCGAGTCAGATGCACCTGTATATCAACCAAAAAGAAATGTTAGCTGTACAGAATTCCCTGACAGCCTTCAAAGATCACATCCTTCCAGGACAATTATTGGTGAAGACAGACAACACCACAGTTATGTGGTACATAAACAAGCAGGGGGGAACCCACTCTTGCCCTCTGTGCAGACTAGCCATGGCTCTGTGGAACACAGCCTTGAGCTGCCAAGTGCACCTACAAGCTCAGTTCCTGCCAGGCAAGCTAAATCCACTGGCAGACGACCTAAGCAGAAATCCCATGGACCCACACGAATGGAAACTGGAACCAAAAATATTCAACCTCTTGAGGAACAAATAGGGGACTCCAGAGATAGACCTGTTGCCTCCCCTCAGAACTACCAATTGGACAAATTCTGCACAAGGACTTCCCACAGTCAAGCTTGGAAAGTGGATGCCCTGTCCTTTAGCTGGGAAAGCCTCTCAGTTTATGCCTTTCCCCCTCTGCCTCTCATCTCTAAGGTCATCTCTAAGGTTCTGCTAAAGATCAAACAGGACATACCAAGGGTAATACTGATTGCGCCAGACTGGTCTCGCGAGCACTGGGTACTCCCTCTTGCACAGTATGATACTGCTGGATCCATGGCACCTACCTCAGATACCTTCCCTGCTGTCCCAGCAGGCGGGCCAGATTCTGCACCCTCCGCTTCAAACCCTGAACCGTGCAGCCTGGCTGATTCCTTAAGCTTTCCAATAGCATCCTTCAGTAAGCAGGTGCTAGATGTCATCCTGGAAGCAAGGAAAATCCTATGCTGAAAAGTGGAAAAGATACTGTTCCTGGAGCCAGACTCAGGGGATGGGCACTACGGTGCCCAGCTTACCTCATATTCTTCAGTACTTAACAGAAATGCTCCACAAGGGCCTTTCCTTCTCGTCAATTAAAATTCATGCCTCTGCCATTTCAGCACATTATAATACTGAACCACCCCTCTTCTCTCACCCCCTGTTAAAGCAATTCCTCAGAGGGGCTAAACATTTAAGACCTCCCAGGCGAGCCCCTACTCCAGCCTGGGACCTTAACTTTGTATTGGAAAAGCTCATTCTCCCTCCATTTGAACCAGCTGCAACTGCTGAGTTGAAATTCCTTTCTTCCTTCCTTCTAGCCATCACTTCAGCAAGAAGAGTGTCTGAATTACAGGCCCTCATGGCAGTGGAGCCCTTCATTATCTTCCATGCAGACAGGGTTTCCCTCAGGACCAATCTTTCCTTTATGCCCAAGGTGGTGTCTAGTGTGGCCCTAAATCAATCCATTCATTCGCCTACCTTTTTACCAAATCCGCAAAACAAAGGAGAAAGAATACTGTATTCTTTGGACATGCACAGACCACTTAGATTTTATTTGGACAGGCCTAAGCCTCTCAGAAAATCTTAACAGTTGCTAGTTGGCTTTGCGGCAGAGGGGAAGGCCATTTCAAAGCAAAACATTTCTAAATGGATAGCCCATTGCATTCATTTCTGCTATAAGCACCATGGAAAACCTACCCCACAGGGGATTAGACCACATTCCACCAGGGCTGCATCTACTTCTACAGCCTTTCTCAGAGGAGTCCCTACCAGGGACATCCTAGAAACTGCTACCTGGAGCTCTGTACATACCTTCACCAAGCATTACCACATGCCTATCTTTTCTAACTCCAGAGCTGGTTTTGCTACTGCAGTTTTGCAGGGTTTAATAGCTGGCCTTAATGCTCTCTTAACTTCCTCCTCCGTTCCTTAGCTTTGGGGATCAACCCAAATGTAATGACTGCAACAGTGAAACACGAAGAACATAGTACAGTTGTGTACACTTACCATAAATGTAGATGTTCGAGTGTATTCATTGTTGCAGTCCTGGTTACCCTCCCTCCAGCCCCCCTGACTTCTCTTGGCTCTACCTTTCTTTCTTGTTTGGTATATTTGAGCTTTCTGGTGTATTTGCTTTTTGTTGGATGTGTAACATAACATATAATTGCTTCCCATTATGGGGGCACCTGACATCTGGGGCAAGAAAAACTGATGTAATGGCGTCGGCTGCATGTTTTATACCCCTGACGACCTGACGTCATGGAAGAAGCGACAGCATCTGGCGCAGGAATCCAAGACTTTGATATTCAGGCTGGCTGAGGGCTACCTGCAGGCAGATAACCCAAATGTAATGACTGCAACAGTGAATACACTTGAACATCTACATTTATGTTAAGTGTACACAATTTTACTTTTGGTATCAGTAGAAATAAATAAGAAAACCTATACACTCGTAAATACATATTGTATCCCGGGAGTTGGAATAAGCACAGTAAACCAGCATCTAGAACAAATATATCCATAATTAAAACTACTCAATATATTCTTAATCCTGAAGGTAATATACTGTTACTACATGTTTATACATACTTGCATTGATATATAAGCTTCAGGCATTATGTGGTATTGTATTGCTTTCTTCTGTAACCTATGAGTAAATGTAACCTGGGGGTATATGCCATACACCAATTGTTCTCATAATTGTATTGTGTACATGTACCTTGGAGCTTTACTCCCCAGGCCTCCGCTGAAAATGGACATTAATCCAGTTGGACCATCCCGGTTAACAAATGTAAAAATAAATAAATCTAAAAAAAGTAGCCTAATTATGGCAGGTGATTTTAACTGCATTATGGATGAACAAGACACAGATACAAAATGCAAAAAGGAAAAATCGTATACTTCAAGAGCACTAAGTAAGTTTAAGGACACAGCAACTGTTAGACATTAACATATTTGCAGATCAAAATTCACCTTGTTTTACCTTTTACTCACATAGACATAAAACTAATTCAAGGATAGACAAGAGTGTACATATCAAATGATTTAACAACTAAAGTAGAAAATATGCCCTTTATCAGACCATAATGCGCTAACATTTGATTTGGAACTAGGTTCCATACAAACTATTCCCATTACTAGATTAGTATCATATATAACAAAACTAAAAGAATTTAAGGAATTATATATTAAAAAAATCAATACATTTCTAGAAATAAATACAATTAAAGATATATCAGAAATATGTCTGGGATTTCCTAAAAACCTTATATTTATGGTATATCAATAAAAAGAAAATGTGGAGTAAAGAAATGATAGATAAGATAAAGTAGATAAAATCAAACTGAAAATACAAAAGCGAAACACTGATCTAGTACCAGAATTGACTCAACTTAACAAGCATAATGAGATACTTCATCACAAAATTATTAATCTAGAAAAAAATCAAATTAAATTCATATTCTATGAATCCAGATAAAGGCAGCTAGCAAATAGAACTAAAAAGCCAAGCAAATAAAATTAATAAATAATTCCCATACTAAAAAAAGGCTACTGATTTAAATAACACATTAGAATCCTTTAGGTTTTACTCTAACACACTTAATTCTACAAACCCTTAATGTCTTCACCTGATAAAATTAAAAGATTTCTTAATAAAAATGTTCATGATAGATTTAACTCCAGAGCAAATAGAAAACATAAACCAATCACAATGACAGAACTGAAATCTCATATCAATAAGCTTAGAACAAGTAAAGCTCCTGGACCAGACAGTGTATTACCAGAAATGTACAAATTACTGCCAAGGCAACCTCTATCTATGCTCTTAAACATATATACCATATTCAAGGAAGAAATAATTATTCCCCCATCAAGGAAATACTCAATTTCTCCGATAATAAAACCAGACAAAGATGAAAAACTTTGTAAATCATATAGACCCATATCATTATTAAATATAGATTACATAATGTTTGACAATTTTTGCAAACAGAATTAAACACATTCTCCCTATATTAATACACAAAGATCAAACAGGATTTATAAAAGGAAGAAATGCCTATGATAACATTAAAAGGATGATAACATTAAAAGGACAGTAACACTAATCGATCATAATAAACTCAGAAACAAAAATATGACTATAATCTCCCTAGATGTAGACAGTGCCTTTGACTCTGTCAATTGGAATTATTTATTCTTAGCTCTCGAAGAATATACATTTCCAGTGGCCTTTTCAACTCTCATAAAATCTCTTTATGAAAACACTTGAGCTTGTCAAATTAGAATCTCATAGATCAGGATCTGTTAATGTCATGAAATAACCAAACAGGTATGTCCCTGATCCACCTCTGTTGTTTGCACTCTTGATGGAAATCTTTGCAAATAATATCAGATCAAATTCTAAAATTAAAGGTATCGAAATAAATAAAACATTAAATATTAAACTACAGCTGTTTGTAGATGACATACTCTTGACATTGACTCAAATAATTCATTGCAAGCTTTATTTAGCACAATATCTAATTTCCAGAATATTTCTGGATTACAATTTAATGAAAACAAATCAAAAAATGTATTTATAAATAAAATAGATGCATGCATAAAAAAAATCACTGAATATGTGGTTACAGATGGTAGACTTCAATATTTGGGAGTTTATCAGAAGATTAACAAGAGATAATTTCATTTAATTACAATTCAATGTTAGAAAAAATACAATCAATGATCATCATTTGGAATAAGTACTCATATTTACAGTGGAAGACAGGCTGTACTTGATAAAATCAATAATATTTCCTAAAATATATTTAATTCAGTTTTTATCCTCCCCAAACAAATTATACAGAGAGAGAACAAAATGATTTTACACTTCCTATGGTTTCCTAACAAAGCTAAAATGCCATTAAACAACCACTTAATGAATTGGGAAGCTGGAGGAATAAATTTACCTGATATAGACACTTACATACTTTCCTCTATAGTTAAAAATATAACACTCTGGTTGAATTCTCCTTACACATCTATATAGAAAAAATTACAAGAACAAATTTATCTAGAAATAACATAAAACCAAATACAGAAAAGTTTATTAATACTACATAATCCATTATATTGGATGCTTAAGTATCGTATAATAGAAAACAGTCAGTACAATCCCATCTAATTATATAAATATCACAATATTAAATTAAAAAAATATAACTAAGGAACCTAATATCAATTCATGGATGCTTTACCCTATTTTCCTATAGCATATACATCCAGTAAGTTAGATTAATTTAGTCATTTATTTAATATTTGTTTATCATAAGCTGCTGTGGTGCAGCAGGTAGCGTTGTTGCCTCACAGCAAGAGGTTCTCCGGTTCGATTCTTGGCTGGAGCACCTTTTGTGTGGAGTCTGCATGTCCTCCCCATGGTCGAGTGATGTTTAAAGACATGCAGGTAGGTGCGTGCATGAATGGGTGTGCCTTCTTTGAAGTTTGGGCATCGGGCTGGCACCTCAGCATCATAAAAAATCCATTGCCAATCATTAGCAGACTGGAGTTCTGCTGTGGCGACCCCTAACTGGGAAAAGCCGAAAGACATTAGTATTTAACATTTGTTTACTAGGAAAGTCCAAATGGGACTGTGCCCATTTTCAGCGGAGGCCAGGAGACAAAAGGTCCACAGACATTAGATAACAATACAAAGTAAAAGCTCCACAGACGTTTGAAAAAAAAATACATAATGGTTGTTGTATATCATAAATTCAAGATAACAGAGACATTGAAGTGCAGTTAGTGTAGTATGACATATGCTGTGCAGAGGTTGAACAGTGTTACATTACATGGAAAGCAAGTTAAAACTAAGCAGCATATTTCCAGTCATATTACTTGTTGGTCAAAATAGCAGAGGTAACTTAAAAGAATGGGATAAGAGGAGAGGAGTGGATAGTTGTGGAGACACAGATAAGATGTTGGATGCAGAGAAGGAATGGGTATGAGAAAAGTATAGGAAGAGGGGAGTATGAATAAGTTGTATTAGTAGTAAGTCTATAACATGATATATAATATGGGTATAGCATGTAAGTGGTTTAATTAAAGTACAATGGGTGTAGGACTTAGGCAGGAGTGGTACATAGGCAAAGCCATTTATTAATGAGGATGGTCTTATGCAGGCTTTTAAATTTAGTCGGGTCAGCAGTAGCTATGCAGTAGTTATATGGACTGTGGTATGGTATTCCAAAGTTTAGAGATGTAGTTAGAGTAGTGGGAGGCACTGGCTATGTTGGGTTTTACCTGTATAAAAACGTAAAGGCAACTGAAACACAAAGAAGTAAACGTAAATAAACGTGAAGCACACAAATTTATTCAAAATGCTTTTCATCCAGCTTTGTAGCCAGACTTCTTCAGACAACTTTAAAAACTACAACCAGAATAGATTTATACATCTCAGAATTACTCGTGTTCAGATCAATCAACTTTTAAAAAGACACATTCCTAAAAACAGTAAAAACATCCCTGATGAAAATACTGAAATGAAATACTATAATACACTATTAAACATGTATAAAAGTGTGTGTGTTTAGATATGTATAAAACATATTATAAATTCCATACAACAATTACATCACACACATAATACTCTAAAAGAACCTAATTTATATAATATATAACAGTTACAGCCAATTTACCGTAAAAGGCTTCTTAATTTTGAAATACAAGACACAGGGTTTGAGTCTCACAAGAGATAATTGGCTAGGCTTACAATGGCTCGCAAGGGCAGTTAGCCTAGTACTAACCTATGAACAGATACATTATCATTCAGCCCAGGAGCCTTATAAGATTGTAGTTTCAACTGCCAAATCAATTCTTGTCTCTCCAAGAGTAACTGAAATGGGCCCCCTTTGAAGTGTGGAAGAATTTGATCTAAAACTCTAAATGCAAAAGAATGAGTAGGATGTTGATTGCAGTGCTTGGCTAGGGCATTCCCCATCTTACTTTTCCTTATACTGTTTTCAGGTAGGTGTACTAGTCTGTGGGCAGTAAGTAGTTGAGTACAGGTTAGGTGATGAGGTAGTTCTAGCCAAGTGAGTTGTAAGGCAGAGCAGTGGTGAGAACTGTGGGGGAAGTTAGTAGCAAATTTAGCAATTTTATTGTAGCAGGTTTCTAGTTTGACCAGATAAGTTTTCTTTAGATTGGTGAAGACTGGGGAGGCTTATAGCAGAATGGTAAGAAGGTGAGTTCTGGCAACAGCCTGTCTAGTGGTGACTGTGAGAAGCAGCTTGAGTCTGTACAGCATACTTAGTTTTGTGTGCCTTTTTGATTGTGAAAGGTAAATGTTGTTGTGTCTTTCGGCTTTTCCCGGTTAGGGGTCACCACAGCGGAACTCCGGTCAGCTAATGATTGGCAGTAGATTTTTACGTGCTGAGTTGCCAGCTCTGACGCACAACCTTCAACGATGGTACACCCATTCACACATGTCACCACACAGAAGACGCTCTAGCTGAGAATCGAACAGGACAACGTCTTACTGTGAGGCGACAACGCTACCGCAGCACCACCACCGCAGTTATTGTGAAAGATGAATATCAAATCTCAATTTGTTGTCTATTAACACTCCTAATAATTTTGTTTGATCTACATCTATATGGTATTATTGGAAGAATGTATTTGGAATGGTGGTGTAGGGACATGTGATGTGGTGGAGTGAAATAACATGAGTTTTGTTTTGGATGGATGATGTCCGATAACCAGGCTTCATCAGCAATGTAGGAATTTTGCATCCTTGCTTCGAGTTGTTTTAGGGTAGTTGCAGTGCAGATGACAGTAGAGTAATTGGCATGTAGGACAAAAGAAGCTAGAGAAGTAGCTGTATGGAGCCTATTGGTAAAGGTAGAGAATACTAGGGTTATAAAACCACAAAAAAGGACAAAGAAAATAAACACAGGAACCATTCGAACAGTAAAAACAGGCTTTATTCTCTAGCTACTTGGCTAAAACACAGTTTTTGAGGAGTACTCCGAGAATGGTAGGGACCTAGAATTGAACCGTGGGGAACCCCTATGGTAACTGGGCAGAGAGGTATTGTTGCCGCTTGATACCTTGCTGTCAGTTAAGTAACTATGGAACCATGTGAGTGAAAAAAGGCTGAGTTTTAGAATGGAGAATTCATTGAGTAACTTCTGATGAGAAACCACATCAAAAGCTTTGGATAGTTCCAAGAAGATGGAGGAAACAAGATTGCCTCTATTTCTATGGAGGTTGATGGTATTGGTAAAGCTGAAAATGGCTGTTGTGGTACTATGATTGGGGGTAGAAACCATGCTGTGTGCTGCTAGGGAGGTTATTAGTTAAGAGCTGCATATGAATACATTTTTCTAGGATTTTGAATGGGGGACAAGACTGCTTGTGGGTCTGTAGTTGAAGTCAATAGAGGTGCCAGCTTTGTACAGAGGGATTATGTAGGATATTTTCCAGATTTTAGGTATGTATTCAGTGTAGATCGGTTATTGAGAATAGACACAGGATAGGAGATGGCATCTGCTGCAATTTGTAGGAGTTCTGAGGGCGAGATTGCCTGCTGCCAGGGATGTGGGCTTTAGTTTAGCAAGTAACTTTTTTTTATGGTGCAAGTTTTAACCAATTTAATTGAGAAGGCATCAGTAGTATCTGTGGGTATAAGCTGGCATTGCAGAGAGGATATTACAGTGGGTTTTAGTGAGTGTGTGTACGGTATTTGTGAAGAAAGAGTTAAATTGTGCTGCTGTACTGCTGTGGTATTAGTGAAGAAAGAGTTAAAATGTTTTGCTTTGCTGTCATTGCTGTTAGTAGATGATTGTGAAAGTGTAGAAGGTTGGCCTAGTTGCAAGAAATTTATGGTGGACCAGAATTTTTTTTTATTATTGCGGTGCTTTTTCTATATAACAGTATAGTACGTCTTTTTGTCTAGTTTGACCTGGGCTGTGGCTTTATTTCTGCGTTGTCTGAATTCTTCTAGGTTAGCTTGATTTTTGTTAGTGTGCCATAGTGACCAGGCTTTATCTCGCAGTTTGAGTCAATTTTTGTGTCCTTTGTTTAGCCAAGGAATGAAGTAAGATTTTAGTTTAGATGTATGGAATGGGGCTAATGTGCTTAGTATGTTGAGGAAGGTAGTATTGAAGAAGTGCGCTGCAGTGCCTAAGGGTAATGTTTTTAGTTTGGTCCAATCACAGTTTTGTAAGATGGAGTTAAAGGTTTGGGTTTTGAATTGTTTTTTGTACTGAATTAAATGGCAGGTTGAATTTCTGAGGGGGATGGGGGTGGTGCCTAAACTAGATATGTAGGGAAATGATCACTAATGCTGTCTGTGAGATGGCTTGATTGGTAGGCTTCAGTGGATTTTTTAGAATCCAGTCTAACACTGATTGCTTTTTGGTTACTTTGTTCTTTTCTAGTCGAGGATTGTATGACCTAGGTAAATCCATGTAGGTTAATATAGTTAGCGGGCTTGTCTGAGTTGAGTACCAGTCAGTACTTAAGTCACCCATTATAATGGTTTCCTGTGATATATATATATATATATATATATATATATATATATTTATATATATATATATATATATATATATATATATATATATATATATATATATATATATATCCAGGAGGAATATATATATATATATATATATATATATATATATATATATGTATGTATTATGATTAGAGATTTTTTATGGTTCATTTCAAGTTTACTAAGTAGTATTTCAGTACTGTTGAATTCAGATAAGCTTGGTTCCATGAGATCTACCTTTTAAGTAAGTTTTATTTAAACAGTAAGGCTACACTACCTCCACTCTAATTTTTCCTATCATGTCTATGTATATTGTATCCTGGAGGAAGAATTTCATTGTTGATAATTACAGGTTTCAGCCATGTTTTTGTTAGAACTGTAATATTATGGGAGTAGAGTAATGAGGAGAAGGAGGTTGAAGCTACTAAGAGAAGATGATATACTTGTGTTGCGGGGGTAGAGTGGTGGAGCTGGTAGGTCGTTGAGTACAGACAAGGACCATGGTTAGGATGAATGTCCCCAGAGAGGTAAAGTTGTGAAGATAAGTGTAAAAGAAGTTTGGTGAGCTTAGTTAGGAGTTTGGTATATGTAAGAAATGTTTGCTTTTGTGAGAAAAGTTTTAGGTATTTAAGTGGTAAGTATTCTATATATGTTGTATTGTAAACATTAGCTACAGTGACAAGTTGGGAAGTACTGAGTGGTGTTGCTGAGGATTTGAATTAGTAGAAGGTGTTTTGTAGTTGACAGTGGTAAGAAGTTAAGTTGTAGGTGAATATTAAGTAGAGAAAGTAGTGTATACAGCTAACATTTGCAGATGTTTGGAAGACGGAGGTGGTAATAGGGAGGAGGCTATAGAAAAGGTGTGGAAAGAGAATGTGTTGCGTGATTGGTTGAGAGTGGGAAGGGAGTGGCTGTTGAGGTATAAGGTAAAGTGTAATGGGGGTTGGTGAGATTTGTGGGTAGGTTAGGATAGCGGAGTGAGCCCTTATGTAGCCAAGGGGAACTGAGCTGTTTATAGAGGGCTGGCTAAAGATTAGAAAGTTAGATTGTGTTTTTCTTTGACATCAGACCTGTGCTACTGTATTATTTTAAGTTTCTGTGTGATCTCTGAACTCTTGGATATCTCTCTGGTGTAGTAGTATTGTCTTGTGTTTTTAATTATTTATTATTAAATATTTTTAAAACCCTTACCTGTGGCTGGTTTGTGTAGAGATAAGTAGGCTCTAGAGTACATTGCATATTTATAGAGTTTATTGTAATAAGTCACTCTA